>NC_079545.1:14050653-14353683 GCF_015846415.1 Triplophysa dalaica
GTCATATAATGATAGGGTTTGTTCAAATATTAAGTATAGTAATGTTTCAGAACTAAATGAAACCCCACAGCATACTCACACTAAAGCAGCACACTGCACTTTAACTCCAACACAGCTCAGACCTGGACTTCACGTACACACTCCACTAATACAACAATCTATATAATACAACAGAATACCATCCATTGCACATCCATGACATTTGCGTATCAAGTTAAGTATTATCTGCTTCACCTTTGTTTATCAGTGTGTGTACAAATGGTGTATAATGTGTATTGATAACTGTTAGTATGTCTAATAGTACACTGTGTTTGTATATGTACATTGCACACAGTGATCTGCATAAGTCTGTATGATTGTGCTGTGGTGATGTGACAATTAGGCCTGTAGCGACGCTTCGATGACGTCGACCTCAAAATTTCGTCGACGTGATATTTTTGTGTCGCAGCTCGCCACACACAAGTGGGAGACCAAAACATGGGTATGGGAATACTTCAAATTTAGTCCCAAACGTAAAGGTGCCGTTATTTGCGCTCATTGCCAAAGGAGTTGGCATACCATGCAAGCACAACAGCAATGTTGGAGCATCTGAAACGGAGGCTAACGTGAACCTTAGCTACTACCTAGCACGAACCAACTGCACAGAGAGCAAAGATACGTTGGTTAATTGACTAGCCTAGCACCACCAAAGTGCACAGCTGCAAGATAGCCATGTTAGCATTCAAATAAACTAATCATAGCATAGCCCTACAATGAGGTTAAGAGTAGATTTAAAATACCCCACAGTCATAGCTGTTGTTCTAATATGCATTGCTTTCATGTTTTCTAGGACAAAGCGAAGAACCTTGGCATCCTATCTTGGGAAAGAGATGCAATGCACGCAAAATATAAGCAAAAACAGGAATTTTATATTGTGTTAAACAATATAAGAGAGTTATGTTGGCACTGATAAGAGTAAACGGGCTGGTCTTTCATTTTGTATAACAGTAAAATAATTGTATTTATTTCATTTTGTGTAAAGCGGAATATTTTTTGCTGTGCAAAACTGTTGTTTAACAAAGTATATTATTACGATTTTTTTGGTATTTATTT
Organism: Triplophysa dalaica; assembly: GCF_015846415.1. Lineage (NCBI taxonomy): Eukaryota > Metazoa > Chordata > Actinopteri > Cypriniformes > Nemacheilidae > Triplophysa > Triplophysa dalaica. The sequence continues at coordinate 14,051,746 of NC_079545.1, forward strand.
GAGATACATAATGTTTTTTATTAATCGAGCAACAGAAAAATAATCGTTAGATTAATTGCCAAATTAGTCGTTAGATTAGTCGACTAATCAATAAAATAATCATTAGATTAATCGTTTAATAAATAATCGTTTAGCCCCAGCCCTAGTGACAATAAACGTGATTTGAAACGTTGAGGAAGTGAAGTGTTAAGAATCATTGTCCTGAGATTAAGTCAAACACACAGGCTTTCAGTCACTCGTGTTCTCACATAATATCTTCGAGGACCCCAACGCATGTTTCATAAGCAAGTGTTTAATCTTATCAACCTCTTGTAAGACACCCTGCCCTCTTTTAACAGCATTTATGAGTGTCGCCACTCTCCAGCCCTACGCAAGAAGATAACACGGCTCTACAGAAAAATGTATAAACCATCCTAATGTTCAACATTTACACACGTCCATCATGCATTGGTGAGATTGTGTCACTGTTTATATGTATATGCTCAGGAAATACATTAGTGAGCTCACATAAAATAAGCTTCCCCTTCTCAAGACCGACTGTTCTCAGCAACACAAAACCAATGCCAAAGTACATTCTCAAAGGTTCCAGTGTGTTCAAATCTGATTCTAGAGGATTAACTTTAAATTTGCAGACACAGCAGTTAGTTGCAGCCTTTTTCCATGCGTGTTACTGAAATTATGCATAATATAAAATATTGCATAAACAAGCCAACCGGGATCTAAACAAACACTACATCACAGGTAAATTCTGCATTTATTTTGTGTTGCAGCACTACACACAGCGTTGTGACTATATATCATTCTTCATTCTGTCTGCACATGGATTACTGTGAGATCATCTCTTTCTAAATACTCATTAGAGGTGCATGTTTGTACATCTACACATGTATACACTTAGCAGACACTTTCATCCAAAACAAACAAAGAAGAATTGAATATTTTGCTTTTATGTCTATACAATCTTACGTTTTTCTATAAGAATGTAATTTATACATCGTATGGTTTTATAAGTCTAATCATTGCATGAGGTTCTATTCAAACAGACATTACCTCTGCATGAGATTTATATGTATTATTATTCATAATGATTCATAAATCTTCCCCTTACGACTATTAAGCATAGTTTTACTAAATAATCATAGTTTAACCATGATATTTGAAGTAAAACGATGGTAATAGACTGTGCACTTTTACTATAACCGTGGTTAACTTTTGCTGAGGAAAACCTCTCACCTCGGAGCCATCGGAGCAGAAAGTGGTCAGTCTGAGACGGGCACTTAGGCAGAATGTCCTGAACCTTCTCCCGAAACTGACAAAAGTTTGAGAAAAAAAGTGCTGAATCATTATGATACGCATTGATTCATAAACATGCATTAATTCATCTGTCATAAACTCAACAGCAAGAAACTGCTTAAAAATGAAATTATATAAATTACAAGGATGTACTATGAGTAACTTTGTAACGCTCGTTACACTTTCGTCTGATTTGTCTTCGTTCAAACATTTTACGAATGACAAACGTATAGACCATACACACACGTTGTGCTTTATCTGGCTTGAAATAGCGTTTTCTTTTATTTTAAGCAAACCCTGTTTTTCATGTCCGGCATGTGGCCTCTGATGAGGCAACATGTTTCATCCACGTCATTAAAGTACCACGTTACAAAACCTGCGTCATTTAATCCATAATCTGTTGTTACCTGAAATAAACTCTATATAACTCACCTGTGCCAAAATATCTGCCTGCTTCACACTCAAATCTCCGACTCTTCCGCTCATGTTGCTCGAGTACAGTAGAAACAACAGTCTAATATTCAGACGGAGACTGTGTAAATGATGTGACGTAGCTCCTCCCACCTGTAGCGCCGCTGTTTTGTCGCTGTGGCGCTGCTGGACCAGTTTTTTATAGAATGCACTTGAAGACTTAGTTTCATATATGATTGCTCGATACGGGCTTCACGTGTTAACTTCGCAACATCCAGTGGCGGTTCTACATTGAATCACTCCCCGGGCGAGATCCGCTCTGGGTGCCCCCCCATCTACTCCCACCCATCCGAGAGAAAAAAAGCCATGTTTTACCATAACTATATAAGTGTAAGACGAACCTTATATTTCTCAATTGCACAAATCCTTCAACAGAACATTTTAAAAACACAATTCTGCACAAATCAGTATAAGTTATCAGAACTTAAATATACTCTATGTACATAAATGTTGCAACATATGTACATGATGTACATATGTATCATGATGTAACACGACCAGAGAACAACAACATTAAAATATTAAGAATAATATACAAATAAAATATAGAAAAAATATTCTAAATAGCACAAATCCTTCATCACACAAAAGCAAATCTAATTATTACACTATTGCACTAAGAACAGAAAACACAAACTAAAACCTGACCTTTCTGGCCTTCCTTAATGCAAAATCATCAATAATGTCATCATACGAAATCTGCCCCCTATTGAGTTATTGATACTGATGATAGGAAGGCCAGTGAGCTGTTCTTGAGACATGGTTGACCTCAGGTATGACTTGATCAACTTTTGAAAAGCTCCTCTCTGCTTGAGCCACAGTGACTGGCAGAGTAATTGTAATCCTGAGAGCAGTCCAAAAGTTGGGGTAGATCTCTGATAGATCCTTATCATGCATAAAAGTGATAAAATTCAAGGAGGCTGATGGTTTTTGATGGCTGACCAGTGACAGAGGATTCTCCAAAATACTTTAGAAGTGCCCATGAATTTGCAATTGAAATTGACATCAAAAGACAGTAGGCTACAGTATAACTCTTATGAATTGCAAATTTAAATAAACATGCCCTTACATGCCAAATGTCTGTCATGACTCATTAGACGCTTTATTAATCTAATCTAAGGGAGGAACAATTAGCTCCTTGGTTACTGCCTCGAATTATATTCTTTGTCACGCAACAGAGTTATAGCAAATGTTTGCCTTTGAACACATCCAGACATATGTTAATTTCGTTGGCTAATTACAGGGCCCAACATTAACCCCAATGATGGAAATAAATAATAACTTTACTTGTAACAGTTTTGTTGCAAAGCACAATCTTATGGTGAAATTAGATCTCGTGTTTGTTGAGTTAAAACCGAATTATTGTTGTATAAGCATCATAGCAAGAAGGCTAACAAACATAAGAGTTAACGTTACCACCCATTAACATTAGCCCTTCATTGATGATGGATAACGTCACCGTAATCATACAGAGAGAACGTAGTTACATACCTTTATCTTTTGCTCCTTTCTCCGCTTCTACTTTGATTTTTTTCTTATATTGGGCACCTGACGGCTTAAACCTTTTTCTCTCCATCGCTTTCATGTTTATCTGGCACTCGACAATCAAGACTAAACCACTTCACCTCCACATAATCGTTTTGGATTAACTTTTTTTATTAGCCATTTCACACACAATGCAGAAAAAAACGTGGAAAAATAGGCCTGTGCTTTAAAATTATGAATGAAATGTGCGTTATTTAGAAGAAAGTCAAGGTGTGACTGATTTTAGCCCACTAAATGGGCCCCCCTCCTTGTCCGCTCCATTTGGGAGAGGTGAACTGTACATCAGGGGATCAGCCCCTCCCCTTTACAGTTTTCACACAGCTTCTGCGCTTCTCAGCAAGCAGGGGCGGCGATTTACCAATTCCCCACACAGACAGTTATATTATACATAATAGAAACCTGCTTTGCGGCGCGGATTATTTTTCTTTTTCAAGTGCTTGTGCCGCCCCCCACGTGTCGTGAAAATTTGGCGCCCCGGGCGGCTGCCCGGTTCGCCCGTGCCTAAAACCGCCACTGGCAACATCTATTGGTTTGTTATAAACGACGTTATCAATAGTTAAGTTTTGTTTGCGTTTTATTTTTTGCCAATAAATCAAATGAGTGTATGGCTGCGAGTTTGTAACCATTGCTGCTCTTAAGGCAAAACATTTGAAAATTATTATTTACGGTATTATGGATATATGTAGAATTAACACAATGGCAATAATCGTGATTATTGGTTATTGACAAAATGGGTATATTGTGACAACCCTATGGTTCCTTAATTATTTTTTTATACTTTTAATAATAATAATAATGTTATTTGTAAGTGTAGCAGTAGTGTGTACATGTCATATAGCATATGCATTAACCTATTATGTTTTGAAAACAATTATTGATTGCGTATAAAAATATGTTTTATTATTTACAATCCAATAAAAAAGTACAAAAAATGTTCCCAAAACACAATAAATATTTAATCACATTAACTATTCCAACGTGAAGTTAAAATCTTTTATTTACAGCTATTTACAATACAAGAACAAAGCCCTGCTGATTGACAAAACATTCATACGTATTGTGATAAACTCCACTAGCTGACCAATTCTTCTCATCTCTCCCAATGAGTCTTGGGTTGAACAGACCCGACAGACATTTCTCACACACACATTGTGCATCAGTCGTGTTGCTTGTATGTCTCTCAGAGTGAGGCATTTCTCCATGCCTGTCTAATTTGACTCCATGGCGTTCCTAAAACAGATGCAACTATGAAGAAGAAGACTAGAATGAGTCCTTTAGCCAAAGCCTGGGAATATGGCTCACCTGTGAAGAGGGCAAGAGGTCAAATTCAGATCTCATTTTAATATACCAGATATGATCTTGTTTAACGCCGATTCCAACACTTTTCTTACATGGAAACGGTACACAAAAGTGATACAAGCATCTTAAACTTTTGTAAGATGTGGTCTGAAGTATACACTGATTTCTCTCTCTCACTTTTTAGGAATGAAAAGCAATTCAAGTCCTCACCAGTGTAGTATCTGGTAAGAGGAAACGCCAACTCATTCCAGCACACATCATTCCTGTCACAATCGAACTCTGTGAAGTTAATACTGAACCTGCAGCAGAATTTTTTTTTAAGTTAAACTTCACACATGGCAAAACAGACTATACAACTCACTTAATATAATAAAATACAACTATTAATACAGTCATTTGGAAAACAATTACAAGAATCATTTTTAAACTTTATAGATCAAGTACTACCTTTGATAAAATTATGTAAATTTGTTGCATATACAGCCGCAAATATCAGTTACAAATTCAAAAAAAATCTGAATTTTAATTTTAAGGTATGTGTTTAGGTAAAATGATCATATTTGTTTGATTCTGTGAACAACGGGCAATATTTCTTCCAAATTTCCAATATAAATATTGTTTCTTATTGTTCTTATTTGCAAAAAATGAAAACTTGAAAACAGGTGAAAATAACAGAAAAGATGCACTGTATTTTTCCAGACCTCAAAAATGTCTTGCTTCACATGTCTTGTCATGATGTCAGCCTTTTACATTGCTGTTGGATGACTTTTTGTCACTCTAGATGTTTGATTTTGTTGAAATTCAACAGACACGATACTTTACTACAATTTGGAATGGTCTCTTATTTTCTTCAGTGGCTGTTTATTAACATTTTCAGTTTCTAATGTGTCACACACCACCAGGGAGCACTGTGGTATCACATTTTGAGAACCACTTATTTATGAGATTTTTACATAATGGAAAATTTTGATCACATAACAACGGTCACAGCTGGCATGGAATGATTACAGCAAAGTATATAATTGCAAACAAGGTTAGTCTGTGTGTGGTGCATGTTTAGTACCTACCTGGATCTAGGGGGCTGGGAACTAAGAGAATATTCGGTAAAAGTCACAGACGAGGTGACGGCAAAATTCTGCATCACCTCTGCGTCCAAACAGGGGTTTGGACCGCCCACGTCACACTCAATCCTCCATGTAGTTTCTCTAAAACTGTAGAACAGTTAACATCACATACCTGAATCTCAGAGAAGGATCTTCTATACTCACCACAAATGAATTCAGATACATCACAACTAATGATAAAAAGACAAACTTGAGTGCTGGGAGAAGGCCCCCTACCTGATCTCTACTGCCTGAATGATTTTTTGAGGGACACCCTGCATGCTGCCCCTGATGACGGTCCTGATGTTGACATGAAGGTGAGTTGGAACACCGGCGCACACACCCCTGCTGCTCTCTGCTGGCTGACTGGAGTTCTTCTGGAAAACTGAGGGTGTATGTTATATGTCAGGTGTCATTCGGTAAATGTTGGCAATAACATTTGTATGCAGGTAGTTGACATGTATAACTTGTTTAATACGACATAATATAATATATAATTTGTAATAATTTGTAACCTAATAACTGTCATTTGTAATGTTTTGTGCTGTACTTTAAGGGTAATAGCTTATTTACACACAATAAAACAAGCTGATCATAACTGAAATCTGATATTTTGAGAACCGTTCCAAATCAGTTTACAATCTTATAGATATTACAGATAATGGTATAACACTATGACTATGAACAATTCATAATTTATGTAATGAAATTTCAATGTGATTCACTTCATTCTACTTACAAGTAATGTTTACCCAGTCTGTTATGTTTTTAAAGTCTGGCTTTCCCGTTCTGGAGACCAGAGTAGAAGTCACTAATCCACCCAACGCAGTACGAACTGTTTCTCTATGACATGACATTACATCACATGAAACTGTATTGTAACATCATGAGCAGTTCACATTAGGACATTTAGATTATAAATTTAAAACACTGTGGCGCTATGTAAACATCCACAGCATGAGCTAGAGCTGGTCAGGCGTTTAGGAGCGTCTCTCACCTGAGCTGACTGCACTGCGTGAAGTTCAGCAAACTCGCAGAAATCAGACAGCCTGATGTGGAGTTGATTCCAAACAAAACTGGTCGCAGGTTAGCAGAAGAGCACAGGCCTTCTCCACCTTATCAGCACAAGATTAATTCAGCAAAAATGTTTTAAAGTAATGATTTTCATAATCCAGAGATGTGCTGAATACCTGGCTGCCAGAGATTGATCTGAGCTCTCTGTATAAAACCTGTTTCAGAGTCCAGAATGCCACCGATCACAGATCTCTTAACCTGATAACCTGCTCGAAACAGAAGCAGAACATTTACACAAAGCGCAGTCTGATTACGTTAACGTCAAATATGATGTTGCTCTGAATCAGAAAGAAGCATCAAACATTCCTACCTGGATTGCCAGAGTATGGCTGAGATGTTTCATTTCCATTCACGAACACAGCCGAGTGTCTGCTAGTGAAAGATACTTAATAATGGTAGAAAGAAAATAAGTTTTGCAGTTGTGTTGGGCAGTGAAGAAGTGGTCGTCAACAGAAAGAAAACAGCTGTGATTTACCAGCGGGACCAGTAGAGATGTTTGCGGTGGTCCGTAACACAGTGATCCCAGTAAGGCCATTCTCTCTCCAGTAAAAAGTGTAACGCAAGGAAAGAACAAGAAAACACGACTGCTGCTCATCCGTCTGCTGTGAGCCTACATATCATTAAGTTCAATAAGAAGACTGTTAAAACATGCAACATTGTCCAATACATTTTTTTTTAATTAAAATTAATATTTAACATAATACTACATAATATTAGTGCTGCTATAGTATTTTGTTATTATGCAGGTCCATGCTCTTCTGATCTATTATTATGTTATAGGACATTTTGAACGACATTAACAACACTGGTCTAAAGGTGCTTCCTGTTTACTTGTTAATTTATTTATTTACTTAACTCTACATCTATACTTAGGTGTAAAGATGTTCATTTAAAATTTTATTTAATTATAAATCTTTTCCTCACGTTGTATTTTTTGTTACGTTTACGCAAAGTTAAAAACTGAAACAGGAAGTGCTTCAATAAAGGGAATACAAATAATATAATTTTTAATAATTAATGAATTGTTCATGCAACTGACCAGGTAGTGTCTCAGAAGAATCAGACAGAAATAAGCTAAGGTCACTGGCCACCTCATCCACAACGTTTACTGTTAAGACACCTGATGAAACAAATATAAGGTCACAAACATGCATATCTGCATGGCCCCATCCCCAAAAAACATAGTAAAAATACACATAACATGCCACAAAAGACAGTTAAAGACAGTTATTTAAATATTTTAAATTCTTCCATCATTTCTCACTCTCATGTGATTCCAAACCTGTATGACTCTTAGGTTTTGACTGACATGAGGGTTAATAAATGATAACATGACAGCCTATTTATTATTGGGAGAACTATCCTTTTAACGTGTTTGACTACTCTTACAATGCTTTGAAAAATATAAATATAAAAAATGTAATATATAACTGATGTGTATGAGATAATGTAGATATATTATACCTATATATAGCCACAGAAAGAAGATGGTGTTCCAGAAAAAATAAGAGACCATTTTAATAACAGCTTTTCTGACAATTTTCATTCTGTGAACTACTAACAATATTTCTCCCAAATTTAAAATAAAAATATTGTTTCTCTTTGCATTTATTTGCAGAAAATGAGTTCAAAATAACAGAAAAGATGCCCTGCATTTTTTTCAGACCTCAAATACTCCAAAAAAACAAGTTCGTATTCACTTTCAAGCAATACAACAGTTATATTTGTGCATGAATAAAGGAAAAGTTTATTATTTTGTATGTGATAACCTAGATTTCTATCTCCTTGTCATGCTGTTAGTCTTTCACATTGCTGTTGAATGACTTTATGTCACTCCTGAGGTTTGCTTTTGTTGAAATTCAACAGACACTGGACTGGAATGGCCACAATGCATCTAGGGAAATGTTTATTTGAAATGAAAATTTGTAATGGTCTCTTAATATTTTGCTTGGCTGTATATCTATTATATCATGTATACATATATATATATATATAAATATATATACCTCCACGTCCATCTTTAACCTTGACCCTCAGGTTGTCTGACTGTGATGGACAGAATTGCAGCCTTGTCACACATCGAGACTCAAAGTTGTCTAAAAATGCCACCGGAGCATTTTCCACACACTGACCCAATCCCGAGTTCTGCATCAGGATTAATAAAAGAAATGTCTGTGATCAATATTTGCACCTTGTGTTACAAGGTTAAAGGATAAGTTCACTTTAGAATTCAAATTTTATGATTATTCACTCACCCTCATGTCCTCCGTGACATACATGTCTTTATTTCTTCTGTAATGTAGAAACTAATCAATAATTATACCTAATATTTCCAATAAATGCTAAAAATCATTCAACTTTAATAAATATAATGAAAACTTATACCTATAAACAGGGCTTGATACTATGACTAGTGGTTTTCCAAAATGACTAACTGCTCTACCAGATTCGAGCGGGTCTTGATCAAGTGTCTGTCCGGAATGGTTGACGATCGCTCTAACGAGGAGGCCAAGGGTCTGTCGCTAGAACATCACTTGAAATCTGGGAGTCTGGTTTACTTGGACAGCCCTCTCCACTTGTCTCTGTTACACTAGCCACCCAGCATTTTCACTGTCAACAATTTTTTTTTGGAAATTATTTTATATGACTAAAGTTGACAATGGCATGGTGTGATGCAAGATCATGCGATGAAAAACATGTCACAATAAAAACGGGAATGTTCCCGTACGTTGTTGAAAAATAAATGTCTGTACGAGATGATGTGATGTGAAAATGTAGAAGATTCAGTTTTGCGAAAGGTGGATTCGATCTTGGTTGATAGCGTCAAAAGTAATATAACTTGTCATACGTCTTACGTATAAGCTACTGATAAATTAGTGTTGTTTTTGCAGACACATTTTTTGGGGTTCCGACGCCCATGGTCCTAATTATTGCCAGTTGTTATTTAAAAAAGGCAGGGTATCCGATTTCTCATAGCTGTTGAAATGTCTCATGTTGAAATCACCCCTATCCCCATCTTTCGCTTTCCTCAGCCCTCGGCTCGGCTAATGTCCGTCCTGTGCACTGGGCACCTTACTGCTGATTGGATAAATGGTTGTTTTGGTACTCGGCCCAACTCAGTTGTCTAAAACGTAATTCGGAAACCGGTTACCCTGCCTTTAAAAGGCAAAAATACAGATTTAAATTCTGGACCTTTCACAGTGAGAGGTGTATCGTTCAAACCAGTGATTCAATAATCATAAAATTTGAATTCTAAAGTGAAATTCTTCTTTAATTTCACACAACAATCCACATAAACATAAAAATCTGAAGCATACAGTACATCAGATCTGCTTCTTCACTAACCTGTGGGATAGTTAAGTACCCATCAGCTTCGGTGAAGATTGGATCCCCCTGGCGGTAGTTAATAGGAGGTACAGGTGCTGTCACCTGCTGAATTTGGAAGGATGGGCGAGGCTTTGGAGAGCTGCAAAGACCAATTTTGACAATCATAATCGTACAAGGGAACCAAGACCTGTCAAAAGTCCCTTGTGTACTTACACTGTTCCTCCATTGTAAAAAAGTCCCAGAAAAGGGTTGTTGTCAGAGGGCGAGACGACACAGAGGAAGGGGAACCAGTCGGGGTCATTTTCAGAGGACTGAGCTAAGCACTGATAGTCGGGAACAGGACTGTTACTTCCTCCAAAGGGTCCAGGAAGACACTGATTAGAAAACAGTCCCAGCATCTCTTGGGTGCAGCTCTAAGAAGAGGAATTTCAGAAATAAACATTTTCTTGAGGTCATCGTATTTTTACATGGTAAACAACTGCAAAACCAATGTCATTAATCTATCAGATCTTCTATCTATGATCTTGTATATTATCGGTCTAAATGTTCCATCGCCTTTTAATATTACCGGGTCACAGCAACAGCGTATATCACACGTGTCGGGAGAAACATCACATGGGCACCGACCAAGAGGCTGGAACACTTGGTTAGGAATGACCGTCAGGTTTTCTGTTTTATAAACAGGCAAAATATACATACTGATATATTACAGGTTGAAACATTAAAGTATTTCAATCATCAAAAACCACCAGGTGTTCATATGCCAACCAGTGTTATAACAAAGAAAGACACGGACCGGACAGGGGTTTGCTGGGGACGATCTGGGCATAAATCTGTGTCTGTACGATGAGTGATGTTTCGAGGGAGTCATCTGCACATGCAGACACAAAGAGCGTCTCCTGCACACACAGAGACTCCGGGCAGCAGTCTTGAGATGTTTCGTTACCACACAGCTCCAAACTGCGGTTCAGATTCACTCGCACCAGAAGAGCACTCTACAAGAGACGATATATTACAGGTAATTTTTAACAATGTAAGTGTCTTATTATTATGTTGGTGAGCTGTTAGATGTGTGGGATGCAAGGTTTGGAAAAAGGTGAGGTTAAATCAAAGCAACACTGTTTGTAGCATTCAGTATGAGAAAGAAAACCTCAAGAATTATACGTTGGAGAAACTAAGCAACGATATTCAAAGGCACGGCATTGGAAATGAGAGCTGCCCTTTCTGGGCATAACTGTGCTTAAGGCGTTATTTGTTAATGATAATAATTAACGCGATTATTAAAGCAACTCTTTCTGCAGTTGAGTGGTGCGTCAAACTTGAATAGCAGGGATATTCCCTTCATTTCAACTGAAGAACCTATTACGAGGACCTTCATCCCATTTACTGTAATATTGCTGTTTTTCACATCAATAATGGTGACAGTAATGTACATTATTACTCACGTTTCCAGAAAAGACGAACCATTTTATACTTAAGTAATACTACAGCAAGTTTTTTTAATAATGGAATAGTGTTACCGTCAAACAAATGCAATGTCATTTGCCCTTTAGGCAACATAGTTCACCTGAGGCACATTTCTCATATATTTCTTCACTATTGAATCACATGACTTCAAAATTATTTTACACAATATAGACCAGTGGTTCTCAAACATTTTTGTCGTAAGGCCCCATTTGTGTAGAGTGCATCGCTTTGCGTCCCCCAAATAAAGACATATAATCTTAAACTTATAATTTTATTTATACCATAAACATATTCAGTTATACATTGCTAGAACATCAATTATTTTGGTCTGTGGTCTTATTTCCGCTGATGTTTGGTGGCCTTAAATTTATGATAAATTTCTAAAGTTCATAGAATGCCACAAAGTCTGTAGTCCTGGATCCATCTTGGGGCCCCCAGTTTGAGAGCAACTGATCTATTCTAGACAATGATTTACCAGTTATTAAAGGGCTACTTTAGACCCAAAAAATTTAAATTCTGTCATCATTTACTCACCTTGGAATTGTTCCAAATGTGTATACATTTCTTTGTTCTGATGAACACAGAGAAAGATATTTGGAAGAATGCTTATGACCAAACAGATCTCAACACCCATTGACTACCATAGTAGAAAAATAACGATGGCAGTCACAAGTGGCGCAGAACTGTATACTGTCCTATATTCTTCAAAATGTCTTCTTTTGTGTTCAATAGAAAATAAAATCCTACAGTGGTCTTTCTCTCTGTTCATCAGAACAAAGAAATTTATACACATTTGGAACAACTGGAAGGTGAGTAAATGATGACGGTTTTTTGGATGAAGTAACACTTTAAGTAATATATTCATATCATATCACCTGCATTGATAACATTTGAACTATTTTTCGGAAGATCCTGAACCACAATAATTTGAAAGTGGCTGGAAAATTTGAACCTTTCCTGAATATTTTCCTGAATCAATATTAGGTAAGGGTTAACCGTAACCTATTGATTCTACATTTATTTCTAATGCAATTGCTACACATATGTAAATAATAAAGAAAAGAAGAAAGTATTCTAGTTTACTTTTCTAATTTATCCTGTTAAAATGGTCTGTTGGCTCAGTCTGAACATGTTAAACAATGATAGTTAAATGAAAGAACAATATTGTCTATTATAAATTCACATTTTTATTTTTTTCAAAACGCTACAAATCTATCCTTTTTTTCAAAAATGTTTTGGTCAATTTCTTTTTAAAAACAAACAAACAAGAGAACATGAAACATATGAAATCAGGGACTCATACTATAAATTAATATAAATCAAATAAATGCAAATGCATGAAATAAATAACAGGAAAATAAACTAAATAGTACACACTAAATAGTCAAATAAAATAAATATTTTCAATTTCATGTTTCAATATTTTCCACCACATACAACAAATAATTTAAAAACAACACATACAAATACCACTAACGAGCAAATTCTGATTGGTCGAGAGGACATTTAGGCTAAAAACAGGTTCGGGATTTATAGCATTTTGGAAAGAAAATTGAGAAAATTGAAGAAACTGCATCTTGCAGTACATTTTAAACAAGGAAATATAGCGACTTGGCATGAAACATTGATGGAGCAGTGAATAGGTTTAGTACACAGCAAAATGGCATTACAGACTCTTTTTTTTAAATTTGGCACTTAATGCGTTTTGGAAAAGAGCTCTTCATATATTCTGTAACTACAACTAAACGTTGATCTAAAGTATTTGCATGCTGCATTAATAAATGACTTTGATAACTTATAAACAAAGACTGAGAATTATTAAATATTTTAAACAGTCCTATACAAGCTAGTTAGCCTCCTGTAAATTTAGAGAAGCTACTCACCTTCCCAATTAACTCAGTTGAGAGATTCCAATGTGTTTGAGAAACTGGAATACAGGATGGTGGTGGAAGGCTACCTGAAACATTTTATATTTACACAGGAATGTAATATGTGACTTATAGTATGTGACCACAAAAACATTCTGTAAGACCATAACTGTTACATTTCATACATGTTTGCAATATAGCTTGATGTACTTTGTACATGTGTATTTATTTAGTGTCCTTCTTTTATTGTTGACTGTGTTGTAAATGTTGTGTTTCAGATTTTTTTCATATATATATATATATATATATATATATATATATATATATATATATATATATAACTTCAAGTTTTTTATTTTAACTTCTTATCTATATTTTTATAAACTTTGGGGTGAGAGTCATATTTCACATGTTGCACTGATATGGTTGTGTATGTGATTAAAAAACTTGACACTGAAACGTGGCAAAATCATTCATTTTCAGAATATCAACTATCATTAGCATTCCATCATACAGTAAACAGTAACAAGCATGCATATATATTTTTATAAGATATTATATACAAGGTTTGAATGTGTTGTGTTTTGGTCACCTGTTGCAATTAAGGGTGAAACGGAACTGAGAGTTAAAGAAACACCAGAGATGTTTCCAACCAGAAACGCTGATATTTTCGGACCAGCTGCCAGAATAAATTTAGGCTGAAATACTGAAACAATTATTCATTAATATCTTCCATATCGGTTTCAGACAAACTTGATTGATAGGTTACATCAAAATGTTAGATTAATTATCAAAAAATAAACTGAAATGTGCAGTGAAGCTAGCGCTTGGTTGTTTTCTCCATGGCAACAAGATGTTTGCTAGCGGTCTGTAGCTGCTAACGGTGCATTCTGGGGCACACAGACAGTATTCATGTATTTATTTTTCACTTACCGACAGTACAGACAGTTCCTTCTTCTAGAAGTACAATAATTATAAATATGAAATAAAATGCAATGCATGAGAATGATAATCTTGCCATGTCGGTTTAGTAATATGGATACTTCTTCTTCTGCTAACGCCACAGTAAAGATGAGCTCAATAGCGCCTCTTACAGGTGTGGAGGATGAACCTCTGCTTATGACTTGTACAGTTTACACATTATAAAAGTTCACATTAAACATTGACACACAACCAAGTTTAGTATGAAGTAATTGTTATATTACTAAAACCATTATGTAAAAGACTAAGCAATATAGTTTCTAACTATCTATTTGTGTGTGAGATTATATGGCTTGGGAACATTTCATCTGAGGTGTTCTTTTATTGGAGTTTTGTTTTATACTTTGTATACTTGATACTATGTACAGAGACCTACTGAAATACTATAATATACTTTAATACTGATTAACAATAAAGAAAAGTGACACAATTGTCTTTGAATAAAACCTTTTTATTGAAAAAAATTTAACAACATGATCTGAATAAAAGTAAACATAAGTAAATATCACACAGCTGAAAATACAGTGTATTTTTTTTGTTTTATTTACATTCAGACATTTAGAACACCCATTTTACCAAAATGTGTACAGATGATTTTAAGTAATTTGCCAAACAATTGTCATGCCAAGCTCCAAAAGCAAGTCAGTTAGTACAGAAGTTACATAAACTTTGAAAATGGTTAACAATAAAGATACAAAAAATTAAGTTTAGATACAGAACTATGATAAAAAGGCCATTGCCAGCTGCCACATTTTTAAGCGTGTGTGCAAATATGTTTTTCCTCAAGCTGTTTTAGTCTTCAGGCCTTCACAGCGTTTCCCCTATAACAAAAAACACACCATTAGTATAGTAGGAGCATCTGTTTCACTCCGTCACATTCATCATGCTTCTTTCAAAACAGAACAACGAGTTCTCATTGTTGGTGGTCGGTTTATAAGTCTCAGTGAGTTTGCTGTAGGAGGATGTTTTGGCTTGTGGTTTCACAGCTGAAGAGTTTGTGGTTTTGACTAAAGTATGTCCAAATACCGTGATCTACTAAATATAAGCATGAGTCAGTGAAAGTGAACAGCTATACGGGTGACATAATGTCTATATTATATAAAAATTGTATAATATTATGTAAGATAGTTGGATTTATCGAAAATCCTTGAATTTATAGAGGAAAATAAAATGTCAGAGGTAAAAACCTACCTGAATTTTGAACGCTTTGCACTTCTTTAGTCTGTTGTCAATGAATCTTGTGAGCTCTTCAACCCATTGAGCTTCATTGCCAGAAGGGGCACAAAGCTTCCTCCCTTTCCTGGTTGTAAAACTGTAAAACCAACGACTTTATATTATTTCACTAGAAAAGATATAGCTCTTTACGTTTACTTTCTATTTAAGAAATACTTCAGCACCGTTTGGAAAGAGATCCATTCAGAGGAGAGATGAAAGGGCTTTATTGACAAATAAAAATGCAGCATTTTCCTTTGAAGCATTGTACTTACACAACAGCATCAATGGTGCAGCCGATACCCCTGATCTGATTCCTGTAACTGAGGACAACATGTTTCGGGATGACTTGAGAGCTAACCTTCAGGCAACAGTCCAAAGCTGAATCTGCTTGAGCATCTATGAGGAAAAATAATTGAAATGTGAATTCTCTCTCGTCCCTCAAGAGACTATTTATTGTCCAAAAATGTATTTGGAAGCCAAGCGTTACAAATATGCAATGCACTGCTGGGATCAAGTTAGTGATATCAACATATAGGAATGATAACACGCATAAAAAAACACCAAGTGGCATGTTTATTCGGAAATCAAATCTAGTGTTTATGAACATTATTTGCATCCGTGGGTGTAGTGGGTGTTAAATATTGTATAATCTTGAGAAAATAAGAGCATCATGTTTATTATTTATAATGATATACGACAAATGAAAACATAGATCCTTAGAATATAATATTTTTGAAAATTGAATTAAGCATAAAAGCTCATCCTCTTACATCCCCATCCTCGTTTATTCAACTTATTTAAGTATCAAATTAACTTCTGAAGTTAAATTTGACCTAGTTATTTGAGTTGTGCAACATATCTATTCCCATTTATGAAATGTAATTATATTTAAATAAAGTGAATGAAGGAGACAGGCTTACCTGCCGGAGTGTTGTAGATTATAAGAGCCAGCGCACAGAGTATCACACTCAGTGCAGGTAGATGTGCTGAAATCATGGCAACAGGTGCAGGAGATGTTGAAACTCGACTTGGGTCTGTACTGTTGGAAGCTTTGCTGGTACTCTCCTCTCAGCCTTTCCATCACTGCCCTGCTTTATAGGACATGATGGTTTCACTTTTACTGTTCTGACGAAGTCCCTCCCTTGAGCTGTGAAATGTCAAAGTAACAAATGTTTAAACCAGAGGTTGTGAACTGGATCTCGTATGAATGAATGGGCCAAATTTACGGTACAATGCAAAACATTCTCTTTCACTATTCACTCCACCCCCTCCACTCCCTCCCGTTTGTCTTAATAGCTCACAAAGAAACTCTGGTATGCATTCTCGCATAAGGGTCAGACTGGCAAAGGTGGATGTTTCGATTTTACTGAAGGAGACCATTGAGGCATTTCAGATAAACTGTTTACTTCATTTACCGATATGCAGCGCTGGGGATTTTTAATTGTTACTAAATACGGAAGCGTTACTGTCAGTCTTTTCCCAGAATTAATGGTTTGTGCTGGTCCCTGTAGACCCCCATCAAAACCACCCAGCAGATTGTGCAGACCAAGCAGGGAGAACTGATTTTGTTCATGATTTTTTTTATTGTTTTTTTACTATTATTATTATTGCATAGCCCCTTGCATGGAATTCGCAATGTTGTTTCTACAGTAGCCCTTAATTGACAAACTGCTCTACAAAGCGCATATGGTAAATACTTTATGTCCTTCGGCAAAGAAAGACAAAATGTGACGATATTTTAGTTCTGTGTCAGCCATCGTAGTGCTTTGTAACGGAGAGGTGGAATGAGCCGTTGGTTGCAATTCACAACCTCACCACTAGATGCCACTAAATTGTACTGACTGATTCTTTAACATCCAAAGAACCTTTCCTTTTCACAAAAAGTTATTTGACTGTGGAAAAGTGTTCTTTACGTTATAAAAAATGAATGCTTTTTATAAAAATGTTTGTGTAAATGGTTCTTTTTAGCACCTTTTTCAAAAATTAGTTTTAAAAGAACTGCATTTATTCTGCATTCTGAGTGTCTGTTGTGTTTTATCAGATAAAAGTTTGTACCAAAAGAAAACACGTAAAATAGAGATTTGTTCAAATGGTTTTATGTAAAAAAATTAATCAACAATGTTTAAAACAAACCATTTGACTAACATTCCCAAAAGCTTAAATTCCTGAACAAAGCTTACAATTTAGGCTCAAAATCGCTAAAGTAAGACAGTACAGTAAAAAATACATACATTTTCAGTAAATGACATAAAGTCAACATATAACATATCATGTTTGAAATGACAGTCTTTAATTCATTTCTTGTACAATGTTTCAATGCCATGAGCTTGATGAATTTATAAGTATGCATGTTCAGGATCACATATGAATGATTAAGTCATCATTGCAGATACAGGAGCATCAGTGTCACTGCCTGTTTGTTCCTCAGTTTTTCAAGTGGGTCAACGTGGTCACTTCCAGTCTGTAAAGCAGGAAAAAGAAACCGGATTTATTTTGGTTTACAGGGGTCAGAAAATGTTTCAGGGAAGAAAAACTACACACATCTTCTTCAAAATTTCTATTTAGCTTTTCTAGTGAAGTCTGTGAAAGAGCAGAACTAAGAAAGTGAGTTAACATGAAAAGGAACATGCATCGAAGGGGATTTTTGTGGTTGTTTTGTTTTTACCTAGTCCTACTGATGTAATTTTCTCTTTTTGTCCAGATGTGAGATAATCTTGCTAATCCAGCTTTGTTTCCCCTCTGGAGGTGTACAGAGTTTCTTGTGCTTCTTTGTGATGAATCTGTGGGAAACATGGAAACATTAGATCTATGAAACATGCATTGCCAGTAATGCAACAAATGCTGTCTGGTCATCTTAAACCGAAAACATACACGGTCGCTGGGATTGGACAACCGCTGTCTGTGGTCTGATGAAAATATGATGCAACGATTTGCACGGGGATGCGTGTGTCCTTGGTGGTCAGACAGCAATCCACAGCTGTATCTGAAAATGCTGAGAATTGAAGGTTGGCATTAGCAAAGCATGGCACTGGAAATCCCCCCTCTATATTTTATGAGACCTTGCAAGAACAAAACTTGGCCCGAGTGTCACTTTTTTTAAACTTACTGGAACTGCAATAGCTATCTTCCAGGGTTATTACAGCTAAATGTCTGAGAATGGATGCCAAGTAGAGATATGTCAATGAACTCACAGCCAAAATACTAAATTCCTTAGCAAGCTATCCATTCAAAAATAAAGTTTCGGTTTTAAACGAATGCATGTGCCAATGCACATTAAAGTTACATGTAAAACAATCCAGGTGTTTAAATGATTGTCTTACCATCTGTGTTGCCCCAGAGGACTGCGGTGAGGACCATGAGAGTAAATGCTGGAGTATGCATTCTGGTCTTTGAGTTTGGCGGCAGTATGAGCATCAGAGGTGAACAGGTGTGTTTAAGCAGGTGTCACTGTGCAGGTATTTATACACAAAATATTAAGTTTCACTTTCACATGACCACCTTTTAGCTCCACCTCATCCTGTAAATGCATAAGTTTCATTTCAGTTTACCGTACCCACATTCCTTTTCCCATAGTTTTTTATTCCCTATTCTCATTCTCTGCCAAAAGGCATCGTCTGACCATAAATAAAGCAGCTTGTAAAAACGTATCCTAGATTACTTTAATATCATTGCTGTTTTTGCTAATACAAGTGTCCTACATTTCTCTACTTCATTGTACTGCACCCATAGCGATTTCTTTCATGTTTGTCAAATAGTTGAGTATAATAAATGTTTTCCCTATTTAATCTAAACAATCTTCCACAGCTTCATGGATCAATGTGCAATCATTGCTTTTTACACTACTGTACAGGGAGAACCAAATGAGAGACACAGAGGATAAGGCTTTAAAGTTGATTCTCATATTTTGAACTTCATCAGGCAACTGCATAACCTTGAAAAGCGTGAAAACAAATAGTTTTTTGTTTGGAAAAAAGGTAGAGTGTTGGACAAATCAGCCTCCTTGCCATCATGTATCCATCTTTTCTCAAACATGGTTCCATTCTTAACCTTTAAAGGACCAGTGTGTAAAGTTTATGAGGATCTATTGACAGAAATGCATTATAATATGCATAAAAAATTCTTGAGGGGTAAATGAAGATTATTGAAGTTATCTTTTTATTACCTTACACTGAGCTATTTCAATCTACATACATCGCGGGTCCCCTTGCATTGAATTCGCCATGTTGTTTCTACAGTAGCCCTTAACGGACAAACTGCTCTGCAAAGCGCATAGTAAATACTTTATGTCCTTCGGCAAAGAAAGGAAAATGTGACGATATTTTAGTTCTGTGTCAGCCACCGTAGTGCTTCTTACCGGAGGGGTGGAATGAGCCGTTGGTTGCAATTCACAACCTCACCAATAGATGCTGCTTAATTGTACTGACTGATGCTTTAACATCCAAAGAACCTTTCCTTGTCACAAAAAGTTATTTGATTGTGGAAACGGGTTCTTTACGTTATAAAAAATGAATGCTTTTTATAAAAAAGTTTGTGTAAATGGTTTTGGTAACCAAAAATGGTTCTTTTTAACACCTTTTTTAAAAGTGAGTTTTAAAAGAACTGAAATTAGTGTGATGATAATTTTTTTTATTCTTCTTTATTCATGAAACAAATGAAGAGTTACCTACGATCACTAAACTAGACCCCAACCATAAAATCACTTCCTATTTAATAAAGAGACTTTATGTTTTTTTTTTTTATAGAAATATGAACAGATTACAGGAAATCATGTGGAGTGAGAAAGAAAAGAACAGGAGCCGGAACTCGGGTCGTCCAAAAGGGCCATTGTGCAACATGAGGATGTGCAGCCCACTTGGCTAACACCACCGACTGTCTACGTTCACACATTTTTCAGACCCTTGTATTTAACTTACTGCCCATTCAAGATATACTTGTATGCATTACAAGTATGTGCATTACCTGTTAACACATGACCTGGTTCTCATTCGTGACTTACTTTGGATAAAGATGTTTGCTGAGTAAATATAAAGACACAAAAAATTGCATAAGTTGACAGTCTGAAACCGCTGGAGAAAACGCTCCTCTGTTGCGTTATTCCAAAATGGTTTTCATCACAAACCTATTATCTGCCAATCAATTTGAGTGAAACATGAACATGGATTGCATAACTTCTTAGCATTTGTTTTGTCCGCCTGTTGCTTTATTGACAGCTTGTATTAAAGCTTTCATGAGCTCCACATGTTTGTTCACAACCTGATCATTTGAGAATATTCCAAAAGCATCTGTGCTTCAATGAGAAAATAACCGCCACAAAGGAGTCCATATATGTTCAACCATGGTAACATTTGGCTCATGTGTCTTTACTGGAGACAGAAATATAATACACATAATTCAGGTCTTCCAAAATTTTCCCTCTTAAAAAGAATGGGTCCTTTAAAGTGATCATAACATGCCATTATCTCAATAATGATTTGTTTAATACCTGTTGATAAATGGCTTTGGCACAGGTCCAAGGGTGTGTTTTCCGTGAAGCACTTCTAACAGAATTTAACATTCGAGCATCACCATTGTTAAGTGGATGTGGGGAAATTTCCCCTATACAATTTAAAACCAACCTGAACTGAACTTTCAAAGGCGTTTTTATTTGTGAATGCAGCATGTAAGTCTTTATTAAAACACATCCCTCCTCCCATGAAGTCATTAATAGTTTCATTTTCAAATGTACGGTTTAAAATAGGGCTTTCCAAACCTGGTTAAGTCTTTGTGTGCACGTAATTTATAAATAACTGAATTTGTTTGACGTTCTTGGCTACACCTGCACTGCATTTGTGATTTCCAGAGCAAGACATTTCCATTGCAATCTGTCGAGAGTGTGCACTGGTGGAAATGCATTTCTACAGTATACGCATGGACATTTCATACATGCAGAATATTTTAACCTGCTGTACACTTTCTGGCTTTTTGACTTTATTTAGGCCTTTTCTCTTTCTGCTTTCTTAAATGCTTTCTTAGATAATTCATCCAAAAATGAAAATTCATTCATAGTTTGCTCACACTTGAGCAAAGGTCATTTCAAACCTTTATGACTTTCATTCCGCAGAAGAAAAAAAGAATATGTTTTTTGAAGAGAGTTGCCTAAAAACCCGTAGACTTTGGAGCGATTGAACCGGAGGTCCTAAAATTGTAACTCGCTGGCTGTGTCTCATTTCATAAGGCTGTGTTCTCCAGAGGTCTCATTCGAAGGCTGCTACGTCATCAAGCTGTCTCGTTTCATAAAATCAAGTAGGACACTCCAGAGGCACTCTTCAAATGCGACCTTCTTTGACAGGAATTCGGAGGATACATGAGCTGTATCCTTCTTTGCTATAGATAACCCACAATTCTTTGCATCGGCAAACGTCTGTTATTTGAATAAATGGCAGAAGCTGCACTTTCAATCAATTATGTGGTGTTTAATGTAATGTAGTAAATAGGTTTACAAATGTTTAGTGATTTTAAAACGTTTTGAAACAGTAAGGCATAAATTGGATATTTATTTAAGTCTTTTGACATTTCTTAGGGTAGAAAGTAACCAACTTTTTACCTCCTAAATCATGTAGAAATCATTTTAATTCATTTGGCAGGTGTGCAGAGAATCCTCCGTATACCACATCCTTTTGTTGGTTGGAATTTGCAACCTCACCTCTAGATTCACATTGCTATTTAAAATGCTTCAAGAAATAAACTAACCAAATGTTTGTATGCATCATAAGACTGTACTGTGTAATGAATGCTGCATTGCATATAAATTCTTCCATTCTACGACAAAACTCAATTAAATTCTAAACTCTTGTTCCTGTGGTTCAGCGGTTAGATCATTGCATTAGCAGCACAAAAGATGGTGGGTTCAATTCCCAGGGATCCAATGACACATGTCTGTTGTAATGAAACATGAGCGATACAAATTTGTAACAAAAAATCCCATAAGTATGTTCTTACATAAATGCATAACACTGCAGTCCTTTATTTCTGTTATTCTAGAAGACACGTTGAACCATTTCCAAATATTCAAAAGTGAAATGTTTTGATTGCTTATCAGCGATCATGTAATCATATAAACAAAACCTCAGTAAACCGATTACTATCTTAGAATAGGTAAAAAGTGTGTGAGCTATCTGACAGCATTTAAGATCACCAACCTATGCCACACTACACCTAAATACATACATACATCTGTGCATTCATGTTCTAATGCAGAGAACATTTTATGTAGTTTTTTTAAGATCTCATAAAAATCCAAGAATGCAAACTATCCCATAGTGCAATTTTGTTATTTATATGTCATGTTTGGAGCCTCATCCCACGACTGATTAAACTGATAACTGTTAAATATGAAGGCACTCCATCACCAGCAGGAAAGTCCCTGTATGTTTTCTCAGTAGAGAACACAACAGGAAGTTTAGTTTGGATGCTGTTCTGTGTTAGAGTCGGAGCAAACCTTTCTCGTAACTGACATGCAAAAAAATTTAGCTGACCACCCACAAACCACTGAGGTACACAAGTCCTTTCCTATAATCATTTTGCTGTAAACGTTTGGTAAGAGATTCTGTCAGAAAGTGCTTTTGAACAGAGAAAGTACTGGGCTATTTAAAGACATTTTCTCTTCAAGAAAAAAAATCAGCAAGGAGTCAATGCAACATGAAAAAGGGTGATTCTTAGAATTTATATTGAAGAATATATATCTGCATGTGCAGAAGATCATTATGCAAAATATGAGTTTTTCTATCTACATACAGTACATACACCCCGGGTTCCCTTGCAGGGAATTCAGTAGCCCTAAATGGACAAAGAGTGCATTTCTTAAATACGTTATCTCCTTCGGCAAAGATGTAAAAATGTGACGACATCTTTGTCCTGTGTCAGCTAGCGTAGTGTTTCGAAAGGGAGGGGTCAGCGGTGCACTGAGCCACTGGTTGCAATTTGCAAACTTACCACTAGATGCTGCTATATTTTACTAACTGGTTATTTAATGTTAAGTATGGAATAGAAAAAAATATTATAAGCTATATAATGTTTTTTCTGCCTCTTTTTTTGTATACACTATGTGTTTGCTGGGTGTGTCACATCCCGATCAATACTGTTGTGTTAATACTACTAATATGATGTTACAAACTCACTCCACCTGGTCATCTGAAAATCTGACATCGAGACAACCCTAATGCCAGTACAAAATAATTAAATATGTACCAGTAAAGTCCAATTAATCCATGTGCTGAAACTAGAGCTACATTCTTGCACAATCCAAAAAAATTGTGGAGATATTCAAAAACACATAAATGGTCTTTGACCTACTTTGCTTTACTGATGCTCCAAAGCCCATCTTTAGGATTTAAAACTGTACAACCTATAATTAACAAGTTGTATTAACAAGATACAAGTTGAGCACTACATTAAGCGTGTCATGAAGGCACATGAGTGGACGCGAAATCAGTGTTTACACGTTGCATCAAATTTCATCAGTTTTACCTAATTATGAAATTAACTTTGATCATAAACATATATTTTAAAAAAATATGACTAACCTAATCTTAAACTTAACAAAAGCAGGAACAAGAAAGTTAGCAGTTCCTATCCTAACCAACGGCCCAGCTTTACCTGAAAATGCCACAGGGGGAAGCAAGTCTGTTCATGTCGTTTCTGTCATGAGGCTTACAGGAACCATGAAAGTGTGCGCCAGACCCTTTATCAGTCTTTGACTGGCAATGTAGAATGGGCTTCTGGGACACAAAAAATACATTTTCAAGCAGTCGGGCAAAGCCACATAACCACAAATGCATAAACAAAAATACAAATACAAAAGGGCTGCTAGACATGAATAATAACAGTTTTAGTCGTTTTAACAAATTATGAAAATGATAAAGGAAGGCAGGTTTGTAAAGAAAGCATGTTTAATAAACAATCTATATAAATGACAAAAAAATGAAGGTTTGGACTCTCTCTTGAACATCTGTGCCCTGTAATAACTTTACATTTATGCAAATCATGAACATTGTTTAAAATAATTTGATAAAGGGAATCGATACACTATCTAAATTCAATGCGCAGAATGCATACAGAAGAAAGGTTTAGTTTTGCTAAAGATTTTTGAGCAAGGGGACAGCAAAATATAAAATAAAAGCGCACCAACACTGTAAATAAATGCATTATTTGTTTATTTCTTGCTTCATCATTATAATGTAAAGTGTATGCAACAATAAACTTGTTAATTTAAAATATATATTACATTTAGATTTTTTCTTTTTTCATCTCATGACTAATAAAACATACTTATCAATTCCATTATAAAGCTAGGCTATATTTCTTCGTTTACTTATTTTGACATTTGACATATCAAAAAATATTTATAATTTATTTTCATTATTACACTGTAATCAAGCGCATTCCAATTTTTATAATAACTCGACAGTGACATCTTATGGCCATTCACTAGAAACTCTTTTTAACTATAAATTTTCACTTCCTAGTCAAGAATGTTTATTAAATTATTGACATTCCTAAATCCTGAACTTTACTATAACAACGGGAATAATAATGTGTTAGCTTTTATACATTTTGGCGGTTATCAAAAAATAAATGCTAAATAATTTGTTTACTTGATGGCTAAATTCCAAAATCAGAGTAAGCTAATGAATGCCATTTTTGTTTCATTTAGTAATGGAAAGTACCCACGCTTGCTGATCTGGGATCATTTCGTGTAGTCCCCGTTTCACCTGTAACGCGCTTCAAATGGATCCACACAAACTGATCCCGGATCATCCGACCCACAAAACCAGCCCACGGGCTCGTGATTCCATCGCTGGAGCTGCCGCAGTGCATTCTGGGATTAGTTGAAAGATTCAAGATGGCGGCGAGCAGGAGACTACACAAGGTAGACGTTCAAAACTTGTACTTTTTACACCTCCGATATACACCCATCACACGCGACGACGGGACAGTGGGTTAATCGCGAGTTTAACTAGCCAAAAACGCGTTTCGATCGTTCGTCAGGTCTTGATCGGCGTGGAAATGAGCGCTTCTCGCGCCCGATGACTCGGCTCGCTTTGCGTTTCCAAACATGAAGGAGGAAAAGCAGCGGCGGAGGCCCCGAGACGGTATAAATAGGTTTGGGTCGAGATCGGCGAGACAACGTGCTGATAGACTAGACTTTGGTGCCTTATGATTCAGTTTAAGTTCTTGACAGTGCGTAATTGAGAGAAATTCAGCATATGGTAATGAATTACGACAAAACAGAAGTGTTTGCTGCGATGGTTTTCTCCAGACCGGGCTCAGTTGTGTCCAAACCGAACAGTCTTTGTTTAAATAAAAATTATTTGAATTAAATGAGGTGAAATGGGGACCTTATGGGTCTCTCATAGAGATCGATGTAGTTTTGAAGTCAATACAATTGCCCCAGAGAGGACACGGATAGGTCAAACTATATCTGACTAACGTTAATATAATAAACTCAGAAATTCACCCCCTCGGGCTTTAAAAGCTTAAAGTGTTTAACTGTCAACTAATATCAATTGTTTAATGAGTTTCAGGTGACTAGCTGAATTTACGCCCTAAATGGAAAACGAAACTGACTTTCTCTTCATAAACTTCCGTCTTGTATATAAATGACTCGCTACATGTATGTGAATTACCGACATCGAGCAACATATATGTGTGTAACCCTCATTTTTACTCAAAATAGTCGTGTATTCGAAGTGTTAGGGTGTTAGAACACAGGTTAGATTTGGTGGGGTATGGCAGTGTCACACAATGATGTTGAATTCACTTCCTTATTAGATAACAGTGGCTGTAAATGTCAGGCAGCTAACAGTGGTGTTTCATGTGATTATTTATATATATTTATATATATATATATATATATATATATATAAAGCTTAATACAAAGACATTTTTTGCTAGACAACAAAAGTGCTAGCTTAGATATGGTGCTCGAATATTAAAGAAGAATTGGCTTAGTATGTTTGCATAATGCAGAAATTTGACGGACACATTTTAAGCAACTTCCATACATTCAAGTCATACATTTTATCTGTTTATATTCCTTGGAATTGAACCCATGATGTTTGTGGTGCTGAAGCATATTGCAGACTAACTCCTAAATCACACTGATCTAGAAATGTTATTTTGATTTGCATTTATAAATACAGCTTTGCAGATCATTATACATTAAAGAGAATATTTCCATATAAGCAGTCGTAACACTGTGTTTCTGATTTTCTCATTATTTTCAGGAGCTTGAAGAAATCCGCAAATCTGGGATGAAAAACTTCCGTAACATCCAAGTTGACGAATCAAACATATTGACATGGCAGGGCCTCATTGTTCCAGTAAGTGTTTGCTAATAACATCGGTTTATTGTTGTATACCATACAGACAACAGACTGACCTGTGCGCACAATACCATGTGATGTTTGCCTTTTCACAGGACAACCCTCCATACGACAAAGGGGCGTTCCGGATTGAGATCATCTTCCCTGCAGAATACCCTTTCAAACCTCCCAAGATCACGTTTAAAACAAAGATCTATCACCCCAACATTGACGAGAAGGGACAGGTCTGTCTGCCTGTCATTAGCGCAGAGAACTGGAAGCCAGCCACCAAAACTGACCAAGGTGAGTTTCACTGCATTTGTTTCAGTGTTAAACTGTTATAGTTTTTATTTATCCCTCTAGTTTTTATTTGCTTTGTATCTGTAAATCCGACTGCTGTATAGAGCTACCTAGATCATAGGGATGATATAAAGCAAGATTCTTAGGTAAGTGAGATCTGGGTCCCAGCGATTACTCAGTTTTAATGAAGTGGGGCAATGATTTAAATATAAAAAAACAGGTTGGTATAAAAGCCACAACAGTGGTCCAGTGTTTGGATCACAATTTAGTAATTAGTAAAAATCTATTCTCTGCTGTATCTGTCAAATATTTTGATGGCTTGGTAACACTGACTGACAAAAGTCATGTTCTGTTAATAACGTCTAGCCTTGTGATATTTTAAAATTGTTTTAGGATTGTATCTTAACCGTATTATATAGTTTACTGAAATAAAAGAAATTGGGTCTTTTTTTCCTCGGATATTGAACTGCTGAATCTACTCGATTCGTTTTAGAAAAAATAGATTTTCATCCATATTATACTAGTAAAGTTGTGTACATACCGTAGGGCTGTGCAATTAATAGAATATTAATATAATCGACAATTTTGGCCTTCAAAAATTACATAAACAAAATAATCGAGGTAAAAGGATTATTTAACGTCATTCCATTTTGCAAGGTTCCTCTCTTTTCTTGTGGTATAAATCCACAGCACATCCTTTCCTTAACAGCAGTTCAGCTGTGCTTTTTCTTAACATATATTTTGTTTAGTTTTATTCAATTAAAAAAAAAATTCAAAGTCTTGAGTAATCTTGTTAAATGATTGTGATTATGATTTTTGTCCATAATCAAGCACTCCTAACATACTGGGCTGCAAGAATTATCTTAAACCCTATGGTAGTCTTTTCATTAAATGGCAAAATCAAGTGGCCAATATATTGAAAAACAAAGTAAGGAATTTCAAACCAAAATTTTTTTTTAAACATAATTTTTTGTATACCTGTAGTTACTACACCAGGAGACCTGTGTGCACCAGAGAACAACCGACTTCATACATCCACTCATAATCACCTTCATTTGTGTTTAGCTTATGGGGGTTAATTTTAAATGGTAACATACATTAACATTGTTTTTCATCCTTCTTTACAGTAATTCAATCGCTCATTGCCTTGGTGAACGATCCACAGCCAGAACACCCTCTGAGGGCCGACCTAGCAGAAGAATACTCAAAAGACCGTAAAAAATTCTTTAAGAACGCAGAAGAGTTTACAAAGAAACACGGCGAAAAGCGGCCAGTGGACTAACAATACCTGACAAGTGTGTAGCCCCAACTCCAAAACCCAAACCCCGCCTCCTCTGCCCCTTCCTTCGCTCTACTACCTTCTACTCAACCACCCAACCTCTACTCCCTCTTCTTCCTCTCCTCTTTCTTTCCTTCTCCTCCTCTCCTTTACACGTGTCACTCTAGTTGAGCTGGAGAAGTACAGCACAGCTGCGGCCTCCGTCTTTGAGCGGGACATCGTGAGGACACCCGACCTGGCATCCCGGTTTCTGGTGTTAGCTTGAGGCCCTTACTAACTTTCTACTATGTTTTTGTTTTTCTTTCCAAAGTTTAAAAACATGTAAATTGGTTGGAGGATAACTTAAGACAAAGAAGTTGAAATTGTATTCGGTAACGAATGCTGTTTGACCCTTTTTGTAAAAAGCAAATGAATCATTGCATTATTACACAAAACTTTCGATTACTTTTGGATGTGACCATTCATTCAAGAAGCTGAATTGTAATTTATAATGTATATTAGTATTTTGTTCCCTCTCTCACACTCTTAAATTTCCAAACATGGAGAAGGAATGAAGGATTACAGCAACAGCAGCAAATATTTCACGTAACCTTTTTATTTTCACTGCACTTGATGGGTTACATAGCTTGTCTGAGAAACAGGCTGCGTTCAGCCCTTTACCAAACCTAGAATCGGCGAAACCACTGTAAAGTCAACAACAACAACGGAGGCTTATAGGCCAATACTGCTTTGAAATACTTTTTCACAAATGAAAAAAGGAAAAATGCTATTTGTGTGATTGAGCGTAGTTTTCCATTATGATCACTAATTTTAAACATCTCTCTTTTAACATGTTTCATAGGAAAATCTTGTATATTGTGGATTATTTTGGTTTAAACGTGGAAATGGCCCCTAGATTTACAGAAATGTACGCTACTGAGAAATATTATTCCACCTTTCCTCCCGAAACAGAATAAACACAGTAGTTGACCGTGGGTTTTCAAGAATATTCTCTACGCTTTGCTTTAACTGTGTCAAATTCATACTACCATTTTGGGGAACTAGACAAAACTAAATTAAATGTTGTGTTGGCGTCCTCATGGTCAAGATATTTAATTTTGGGTAGAGTCTTTTTGAATACGATAATCTTTAGTCTTCACAGTGACTATTCCTTTATTTTTGCAGTTATAGAAATTATGACTTTACAAATGCTCTACATGTTATGCATCAAAATAAATAAGACGACAAAATCCAGGAAATACTGTTATATTCTATATAGTTTATAAATGCTGATCCGTTTTGATTGAGATTTGCTAATAAAACCAAACTAACCAATCATAATATTCCATTCCAAATCCCACTTAAAAAAGTGAGATGTTTTTGTAAATGTCTAGTTTCTTATATTAAACAAAGACTACTATAAAACCAAAATGTTTCTAAAACTTAGTTATTAGTAGGCTAGAATTCAAAGGGATAGTTCACCCAAATCGAAAATGATTTTTTCACCCTTGTGTCATTCCAAACCTGTATGACTTTCTTCTGCAGAAGACAAAAAATATTTGCAACAACATTGGCACCTATTGTACAGACATGAAACCACGGAGACATTTGTCAGAATGTCTTGTGTGTTTGTGTTCTACACAAGAACGAGTCCTACAGGTTTTGAAAGACATTCCGCTTTGATGTAGTTTTTTGTAAAGTTTAGGATGGAAAAGAAATACTTAAATATATAAACTGTGCACTGGTTTTCTACATGTTTTTATTTTACTAATGACTGCGTAAATCTACACACAAAAAGAAACACACCGAATAAAAGAGACTATGCTTTTAATTCAATTTCAAAATTAAATATCATAAATACATTTGTTTCAAACGTTGTACTTAAAAGAAAATAAATTGCAATTTTAAATATATAAAGTAAGCGCTACATGTTCAGTTAAAATCTTCATATAGTACATTTATTACAGTCATAAATATGAGGCTTTTTTCGCTCATCAAATCTAATTAAAAATGCACCTTTGAATTACAACTGCAAGTCCACAGATGGTAGCCACAATTAAAATTGATCCTAGAGCAGCTTCTGGATAACCTGGAGTGTTGTTAAAGGTCTTTAAAGGCACAGAGGTGGATCCCCTGTTGCCTATAATAACTGAGTACCTGAGGGTCCTGTAAAGTATTAAGCTCATGTACTCGGTCTGAGGACTGTGAGAAATCATCCGGTCCTTCTCCGCATCCGCCCTGCTGCGGATGACTCTGATATCCAGGATGAACCATGAGTTCAGCGGTAACTGGCTGATGGGAGTTAACCGCTGTTTCACTGGTCTGTGTCAGTATTAATGGAGAAATTACACCATCATCCAGTGATGATGCATGTGCCTCTAGCGTGAAGCCTAAAGCTCGTTTGAGGTTAGACGTGGTCATATTTTTACCCATGGTGCTTAGACCCAGATATATGTCAGGCCACCTGAGGAGAGACATAAGATCATATGAATAATTTTTTAAGGTAAGTATGACTTGTGTAAACACCAGGACGGATTATATCAAAAATACCCAATATTTGACAATTGAAAATTGATGCCAAATTTGTTTTACATCAATTATTTAAAAAAAGTGGCGCACTGTCACTACATGTGTTTTATAAAATCAAATAAGATCTCCGAATAACACCAACTATATTTTCATGGGAATGTGACTACAATACAATATCTAAAACCTTTAATCTAAACTAAATGAAAACTGTGTTTTATTTTATCATCATCGGTGTAGTTACCCTTTGACTAGAATTCGATTAAATGTTATTTTGGCATTTTATCAGCCAGCATCTCGAGGTCTCACCCTGAGATGCTTTTTAAACCGTATTGAAGGAGTTTCCATCTCGTCTGGGTTTGATCTTTATCATTTAGTCCAAGTCATGCCATTTCAAAAATATTTGAAAAAATAATAAAAGGTTAAAAAGAATTTTGTAATAAAAGGAATTCACATGTTGGCAATTACTTCCTTACATTTCAAATGGCCTTACATACCTAATTCCATGCCGATGAAAGACTTCGACAGACTCAAGAGCTTCTTTTTCAACCTGTGTGTAGAAGCATCGGAGATGGTAGGGGAGGAACGTACAGAATTTTAGACCTGGCTCCACTGGGACCCGTGTGTAGGTGATCCCAAAATCAGAGAGAACACGGGCAAACACTTCTCGTACCTCTGAAAACATTTATACAAGAAACATGACAATATAAATTATCTTTCTACAATTTGTAGTTTTGGTATTAGGAAAACCCATACAACATTTACTTTGTATATCATATTACGTACAGAAAAGCAGCTAAAATGCTTGGTTGTTTATATGAAGTCTAATACATATGAAATAAACAAATCTTCCTAGTTCTAGTGTTGAATCATTGCTTTAATATTTTGACCAATGCCATGAATGATAAAGGTATGTCTATTACCAATTGCAAGTATGCTGTTTTAATGATGTATACTTAGTTTTATTTATGCTCAGGTTCTGCAACACTTTCTGCCTGGGTTGTAAAGCATAAACAATACAGCACCGACATGAAACTCTGACAACTTTAAAGCAATGACACTTTCAGGATTTGGTGACAAGACAGTTAAGATGAACTTTGTCCTCGCCTGGCAGTATGTGAACATGCTGGTGGCCATCCATATGTTCGGGCATGTGTCCAATCAGTTCACAGAACCGATTTACCTGGGCACTGAGCTCCGCCTCCACCTTTAACAGACACATATTATTTTTTTAGAATCTTTGTAATGTTTTTATATTTGGCTCAGTAGTAACATAATGCAGACAGTATGCTGAATGTTTATTTCGTAAATATATCACATGTTGTTTTCTCTCTAACCCACACCTTTGGCTTTACAACAAACCCGTGCATTTAAAAAAACCTCACTGTGTTATCAGAAACAAACAAACTAAAATAGATTTGCTTATTAGTGTCTGTCATAATGACACTGGATGTTAACTACGATTTTGCTTCTATAACAAGCACTGCCATATGGATGCCAACCTTAATAGACTTTCATTAGACTTCAAGTTTGGCATATACGAGTGTGTTGTGTCCCGATTTACCTCCGACATCTTGAGGTGACCACTCTGCAGAACTTCCCGGAAGCCCATCTTTCCATGAAAGAACCCATCTTTGTTGAGGAGTGTTGAGCCTGTCAGTTTCTGAGAAACAGGAAGACCTTCCGAGAGATTTGCATGGAGTCCAATAGGAATATCATATCTGTTCACATAAAAATATAAGCAGATCTGAAGCCATCAATCTAATTCATTTTTTATCAGATTTATCATCGATCAGATTATATAACTGCCATAATGTAGGCCTACTTCAGTAGCCTCTTTGGCCAGATCTGCTGCATGCTTCGCCGAGAATGCATTGACCAACAGAGAGACATTGGAGATCCCACCAGCTTTAAAACAATCCACAATCCCCTGATTCCTCCTCTCACAATAGCCAAAATCATCTCCTGTCACCACCAGCTTCACTTTGGGTTGAGGCATCTTCTCCTCTCCTTGACGCTGATGAACACACCAACAACAGTTGAAAGAATAAAAGTCTCGCCTGGAGAAGTCATATGATGAATGAAGAAACTATTCAGACAGGAAACCGTGTTTCCTTCAATCAACACGTCACAATGAATGTGTCATATTCATAACCAATGTCAGGCCGTCTACCATCTGTGTTCGCCGACCTATAGTAATCTCACATACTTTGACATCAGCCCATTATATCACGTTGGTTATGATGTAAGTTATCTCTGTTAACCCTTGATCCATTGTTAATAACACGTAATTTTAAGAAACTAATCAATGTCAGTATCAACAGGACTACATCATCTATTTTGAAATGTAGAAATACTTGAAAAGAACGATAGGGCCGTTCGCTTACCCATTTTAATAAGGTTTGTTTGCCATTTTCGCGTTTCGCAATGTATCGTGAACGGATCAGACCCGACCGAATGAATAAAATGCAATTTCCTTTTCCGGGGTTGTAGCGCCATCTATAGGGTAACATTCAAATTACGCCAACATGTGATGCATGTTGAATCAGGACAAAATAAAACGCTTTTATAAAGCAGGAATAATACATTTAATAAAATACTATTATAATACCATAAGGTAAGTACAGAAAAGTAAAATATGAGGTCTAGTATATTTGTTGTCAGCAGCGAAGAATAGAGAGTGTATGAAACAAGAGGTTCAAATTTACATTTATGCATTTGGATGACCTTCTTATCCAAACCGAGTTTCAATTCAAGCATTGTTTTATATTTGATTTACTATTTACTATTTAGAGAATTTTAGTATGCCAGCATCGTATGCATGAAAGTTTTGCAATTAATGTGAAGTATTTAAATGTTATTTGAACATTTAAACAATAAATGTATTTCTTCTTGCAAGATTATTTCTTCTTTTATTATCTGCTAAATCTACAAGCATCAGTAAGCCATTAAAGACAGGAATGAAAAATCTATTATCTATAATATATATTATAGAAATTATAATGATGTGTGGTGATAAAGTGATAAAGAGACGATGGTCTTCTGTAGACATTTATAAGCCTTTGTTTACTTTAGTTTAAAGGACGAAAACAAGTTATCTGTGTTACACTTACCAGAACTCGCTGTTCTTGTGAACGTTCAACACAGATCCTAGGCATCAGGTGTGAAGGTGCTTACGTGTCTGTTGTGAAAAATTCCCAAGACACGTAGCCGAGGGTTTATGGTTTTCATGACATAACACAACACATAGAATTGAACTTGCTTTATGGATACACATGTTTAAAAACGAATGATATTTTTTCTCTCAAACCTCAAGTGGGGTATACATACATGACACGTTGCATGTTGTCATTACAGCGTTGCGTTTCTTTTTGCGCTCGGACTAGTTGTTTTACGCGAAACTTGATTCTGTGTAAACGCCCTCAGGGAGGACACGCCCGTAAAGTTTTACTACATAACTGTCTCAATCTCTCGGCTGTAGCCTACTGTATGAAACGCAACTGAATGACTTAGAGTAGCTTTAAAGATGCAAGTAGCCCGAGTAGGCTCTCAGAATGTAAGTTTAATAATAATAATTACATTATTCCAATACCTCAGATTCGGGTTAGACTCCTTTATTTGTTTGTGGACTGGTTCATACGTTTTGACACACTTTTACCAAACAACAACCACTTCATTTCAAATTATTATAATCACTAAAACGACTGAACTAAATATAAATGGAATAAATAGTATAAAATATTTGGTATTATGTCAGTGCATACTTTACTTAAAGATCAGGTTAGTAAGCCACATAAGACTTAGGCTACTCTAGGCATATTTAAATGTGACGCTTTAGCATAAAAATAACACTACAGAGTTTTTCTATTGGTTGTACCAGCAGGCTGGCATAAACATTTGTAAAATGTACTCAACGTAGTTTTTGGTTTAAACACATTTCTATACAGAAACTGGAACAACTCCTGAGTGACAACTATCCCCGATCTATTAATCCATGTGTAACTTTAGACAGTCGTCTTTTTTTTATTTCAATCATCTATTCAATTCTCGACGTGACATCACCACGCTCTCGACCAATCACCGTGTTCCGTGTATGCGCCCCGATCGCTTCCTTGTTTTCGGACTTGTCATGTCGCGATTGGCTAGAAAGCGTGTCAGCTTTTGAATGAGACTCTCTGTATCGCTCTTTCTGTTATGTAGATAGATGCAAGCCGTGATAATGGGACAATTAAGGGTTATTTCTGTCCTATTGGATTTTATTTTGTTATCTGCGATGTGCGCTGGTCGTGATGTGGACTCGAGCTATGTCACGTGTGGGTCTCTTGTTAAACTGATGAACACCCGGCACAGCGTCAGACTTCATTCGCATGATGTCAAATATGGCTCAGGTATTAAATATAATCTAGTTTTCTAAATTACTATTTCGTGTATTTAGTCATCTTGTTTAATTTCATTTTTGTATTTGGCTCCTCTTATTGGGATCATTGTAATAGCAGCTGGGGCATGCATTAGCCAGAATGCTAATAACTAACGTTACCAATATTGCCAATCACCAGTTATTAGTAAATTACATCTTTCTGTTTCCGTTTAATGTTTGTTGGTAAATTAGATATTAGGGTTAAGAATTGGTTACTTTTTGAGAGGTAAATGTAACTATGACGACAGGTGCACCTGCAATTGACATCACGTTAGATATACCATGCCTTTTTGATGTACCATGGTAACTTTAGGTTCAGTCCTTAGGTTAGTGTATTTGTGTGTTAAGTTTATGGTAACAAATATAAATGTTTCATCCAACTCTATAGGTAGTGGCCAGCAGTCGGTAACTGGTGTAGATTCAGCTGACGATGCCAACAGCTACTGGCGTATCCGAGAAAACCCCAATGGCATTTGCCAGCGTGGAGAGCCAATTCGATGTAATCAGGCAATACGAATCACACATTTGAAGACTGGCCGCAATTTACACTCGCATCACTTCAGCTCTCCACTGTCTAACAACCAGGTATTTTTTTACATAAACATTTTCGTACTAAGCATGGAAATAGATTTCCAATGGCCCCAGATTTGATTGCTAAAATCACTCTTTATTGTTATTGCATAGTGTTCACTGTAAAAAAAAGCCCATACAACAAAAAAATCTCAAAAAAACTTTTTTGTTTACTCAACTTTTGATCAAGTAGTTTATCTCAACTGAAGTTTCTAAGTAATTACAACAAAGTAAAATCAGTTGAACCAACTTGAAATAACAGGACAAAAATTAAATTTGTTGGTCCCCTCAACAGTGGGTTGAAGTCCACCCAGCCCAAATTTTTTTTTTTTTATATTATTTTTTATTATGAACATGCTCTAACATAAGTCTAAGACAGAGCACAACATTGGTTCAGTAACTGCTCAAGCAGTTTGTGTTGAATCCTTTTTCAAAGACAGGAGTATGGGATCATGCACTTACACCTCAACACCAGAAACTCAAACATGGTGACAATCATGAAACATCATTCTTAAAAACAACTCTAAATACAACAGGCAACTAAGTATTTTCAATGATAACAACGCCTGAATAAAGTTAGCAAAGAATAAAAAGTTCAAAACTGAAGTAAATAGTCAACAATACATGCTGGGAACATTTCTGTTTGCTGAGCTTACAAAATTTTGCAATTTTTGGACGAAAACTTTGGTATCTGAGTCCAGTCAACAAAATAATGTTTGTTAGCAACACGCTGTGGATTCATTTTGTTCAGCACACACACAAAAGATCCTTCTACAAAAAAATATGGTAACACTTTCCTTAAAGCATGCATGTATAAAAGTAGTTTTTAAGCATTGTAATGCACCTTTTAATGCATTGTAATGTCTTATAAATAATTGTTATTTCAGTTAATACATTATAACACTTAGCAATTGATTGTTACACCACACATTTTATACTGGTTATACTTCAATACAACTACATATAATGCATTAGAACTCACATTATGAAGAATTATAATGCATTTTACCCTTTAATAACTCTTTATAATGCAT
Organism: Triplophysa dalaica; assembly: GCF_015846415.1. Lineage (NCBI taxonomy): Eukaryota > Metazoa > Chordata > Actinopteri > Cypriniformes > Nemacheilidae > Triplophysa > Triplophysa dalaica. The sequence goes on from NC_079545.1 coordinate 14,088,836, forward strand.
TATACATTCATGGTTCGTGGAAAGTGTTATACAAATTATTTGTTAAGTAACGTAAATACCTTTACCCATGGAAAAGTGCTATATAGCCTGCATATTTCCATATTCATTCTTCTAATTGTGCTTATTTCCTTTTGGTTCTGTCATCTATGCTTCACATGTTGATTCTTTCTTAACCTACCAATCCAGTCTGATGAATCAATACAATTGAATTAACAGTGAAACTTGTAGCAACAAAACATAAAAAATAGATCTGTTTCATGTCTGCAGGAGGTCAGTGCGTTCGGGGAAAATGGACAAGGTGATGATTTAGATGTATGGGCAGTACAGTGCAGCGGAATATTCTGGGAGCGAGACGATGCTGTGCGATTTAAACACGTCGGCACAGAGGTTTTCCTCAGCATTACCGGAGAACAGTACGGTCATCCAATCAGAGGCCAGCGTGAGGTCCATGGAATGTCATTGCCCAATCACCATAACTACTGGAAGGTAATGGAGGGTGTTTTTATTCAGCCCAGCAATGATCCAGTGCAGCATGATGAGCTCTGATGAAGTCTCTACATCATCGTAGTCAGAGCTGATGGAGACAGACGGCACTCTGCTCTGAACAACTGAGAACTTGACTCACACGCTGTGTAATCTCCACTATTATTAAATCCCTGGGTTTCTTCAAAAATGTGCATTTGCCGGTCAGACCGCTCTTATATTTGTTACTTTAACATCTGTTTTTCAGTCAGTTGTCAACTATAAAACTATAAAAGCACATTAAAGATGTTGTTTTATTTGTTGGTCGCTTTCTTTTGATTGGAATGTTTTGCTCTGTATATTTCATAAATTGAAAATTTAAATTCCATTACAAACTTATATAAAATACAAAACGGTTTATTTACATTAAGGTCTGCTGAAGCATTCTAAACAAGTTAAAACCTTTTTAAGGTTAAAACCTTAAAAATACTTCTGCACATATCAAATTCTAACAATTTTCTGAATTTAATATGGGGAATTTTGTTCTTTTTAGTGAGGTTTGTTTGTATTTTTTCCATATGACAATGTATTTTCCACTCATGTTGTCTAAATTAACTAATATGGACATTATTTGATGAAAGTTTAAATAAATGTTTTTGAAAACATAAATAATTGTATTTTAATAGAACTCACTTGTTTTAAAATTTAAAACACCAGACAATTTTACGAATATAAATGAGGAGATTAGATGCCAGTCTGGAAAAAGCAATCAGTGAAAAATATTTCTGAATCCTGTCCCTCTGTTGTATATTCAACTCTTATATATCAAATACAGTAAACTAGCTGAACTGTACTAAAGATTGCTTAAAAAAATACGGGCTTTATGATATTTCTGTATAACACTTTATTTCGTTTCGAAATGAAAGATTCACAATATCCAAATGGGGGCAGCATTTAGCTAAGAACAACACATATATCAGAGACATAAATTGTATATCACCATGATAATCTTTCAGATAATTAAGAACCTGTAAAAATGCACTGGCAGATGATTTAGACTATTATTTATTTCCTACAAAACAATTTTCACATCTCGATCGTCACCATGGTAACCATAATTAAGCTCAAAATCCATCGTTGTGAACTTTTTATTGTAATAGAACTGTTAACTTGTTGGTTTTTACAGTTATAAAACAAATGATATAATAACATTAGAACTAACTAATAATTCCAGAAATTACAGTTTAAATAAGATACGGTATTTTGTCGTCAATGTGCTTACCACGGAAAATATGGACAACAAATACGAAAATGGTAACAAATAAATTAATTTCATAGGCTTTATATTTTCATCAGAAACAACGACATAGTCTGCTTATTAAATATGGTATTTTTTAATCATTAGCCTGACAAAAAGCCACATTACAATATAGCTAAAATGCTTAGAAGACTCAATCGTTTTTTCAATCAGGCTGAATATTAATTCATGTGGGCTCTCAATAGACTCATACTGGAAAGGAATCTACATGAAATATCATCTTGTATTATAGTTTGTAACGTTTGTAAGTGGTAATGTTTTAAAATCTTATGCAATTTTCAAACATTTTAACTTCAACATTTATGACTTTAATCATGACGGACAGCAAACATTTGTTTTATTCTTTATTTATAGTAGGCCTAACGTTTACAAAATATAGATAAACTAAAACTTTTCCAAATTAACTTCATATGGCAAATTGCATGTTGAAGTGTACTGTGCGTGACATGTCCTCATGTGTATTTTGTCTTGCCAAAAGATGGCGACATAACACAGGGTTTGGGCAGATCATCTACTCAATCCATCTGCAACCAATATAAAATCTGAAAAAATTATTTAATATGGTCCATTAAAAATTGACCACATTGCAAATGTGTTGTATTTTATTGGCTCAACTAATTATCATGTGTAACATATTTGTATTAGTTACATAAGGTATGAGTATGAACCTGCAAAGATTAATCCGATTTCATATTTCATTCCACCTTTTTTCCAGCTGTTTGTTGATTAACAGTGCATTAAATGAAAACTTTAATTCGGTTGAAAATACTATCGATGCTCCCATCACATATGTAACACAATTGACTGGTTCGACTTGACGCAGTGCCATAATGCACCATACAAACCACTCAAGGGAACCCACAGTCACATGATTTAAATAGCTCAATAGTATCATTTCATTTCTATTGCCTTGACTATTCATAATAACTTGAATAGCTGGATTGAATATCCACATATATAAGGTAGCTGTGAAAACCTGAGCTTTTCACAGCATCCAGTGACGATTCAAGAATAAAACCAAAAGACCATTTCAATTATAACATACAGGTGAACCATTTCCAAGGTTGTGACGGAGCAGGAAATCCAGGCATCTGAGGCTGCATTATTGAGCTTACCACAACTGTGGCCTGGACATGCAATTTACCATTTGAAAGTCACCTTGACTATATCAAAAACAAAACAAAAATCCTTTTAAGAACAGAGAGAAAAACAATGATATCATGGTATGTTAATACATTTTAGTAATGATTGTTTCCTTCATTTATACTAAAAAATGTATAATGGGACAAGCAGAATAAACATGTTAATAATGGATAAATGAAACAATACATGTCAAAATAAACACAACCGTGGATTTTATGCAAAAATAAGTTAATCTTACATAAAAACATTGCTAAAATGGTATTATAATTATAGCGCAACTAGATGTCATTGATAATATAGGTCTTTGGGACTACAGTAATGCAAATAACTTGAATGAAGACAAAAGCAATAAAAGATTGATTTGTTTGGTTGAGCAGACAAAGACAAAGATTTAATAGAAAAACATTTATTTCTGATAAACGTGAAGCACATATCCTGTAAACAACCAACAAATCAATAAACACTCAGTGACGTACAATTTGCTCCCATTGAATGCATTATGTGGTTTTATTCTTGACTGAATACGTGCAATTCAAATAATACAAGAAACAGCAGCCATCAAAGGTACGGACAGAAAATATTGCTTTGTGGCTCGGCTTGGATTTACATGCAGGCGTAGTGCATCATCTGTGGCAAATAAAGAATAGGTGTGTGTTTGGTGGTCTGGTCCGGTGGACTGATGCCCTTTCATTATTGCACTGCTTGCTGCAGCTCCCACAGTAGTGCAACAGGGAAAGAGTATCAGGCAACAGACAGAACACACAGACAGAGTGTCTTGTCAAGAGACAAGAGGCTGGTGAGAAATACGGTGGCTCTCCATCAGTTTTTTCCAATTGGTTTCAATGGCTAAATAAACAAATACTCAATCTTCCAAATGATTAAATGTTGTGCATTCTGTTTGAATCTCTCAGACAACTGCCTTTGTCATTAAGTGGCCAACAAAATAACATTATGGTTTACCATCCATTTTAATTTTGACATTTTTCAGGTCCTCTCCACAGCTTCTGTGTGCCTCTGCACAGAGAGACCTGTTCGAGGTTAACCTATAGATCATGAGATGATGATGCTGCAAGGATTACAGAATACGCTAAAATATATTGCTTTTATCTATACAATATGTTAATTTTGTGGTAATGTATATTTTAGGTAGAAAATATGACAAACAACACATTGTGTATATTAGACTGTGCATTTCAGCAATAAAAGAATACACAAATATCAATTCTGAATTTATATGAAGCTTGAAAATGGTTTAGCTAATTGAGATTTATTTACGGACTGATATAGCCAATTGATAAGCAAATAAAAAATTTGTTGGATGTTATAAGGGACCCCTTTTGAAGTCTACTGGAATATGACTATTGGGCTATGACTAAGTCTATTGGAATACATCTATTGTAATTTATTTACGCAGTGAATTGTGATGTTTTGGGGACAGCAGGATCTCCCTAATAAAAGATAATAGAAGACCCACTTATTCAAATCATATAAAAATAGCTTTTTGTCACATTATATAAAAATTGCTTTTTGTCACATCAATAGACAGCTAGCACCAGTCCAATTATTTATTTTGACTATTAAACAGGTTTTAATAATACTTTCAGTGTCATTTACGTTATCTCAATTCTACAGCCAAAAGGTTCATTAAACACTTAAGAGCTTTAAGCCTTATAAAAAAATTTTTTTTATAAAAACAACATAGCACAGTGAAATCCATGAATTCTTGAAATTGCAGAATACCCTTAAAGTCAAGACCCTATAAGCAATATTGCACTACTCCATGAACAGTGAGAAAAGCAGAGGCAATATTGATAGGGTCTCGCCTGCAAGATGCATTTAACATAATAATTACACAGCACAACAGGCAAAAGATTTGAGCAAAACACAACATCTATTCCTTTAAAACATTTCTCAGGATAACAAATGTGAGTGGAAATGGTGGCTGAACCGTTTTATGACATCTGACCTTTCACAGAGTATGCAAACAAACAGGGCTTTAACTAAATAGATGCATCAACGTTTCTGCTTTTCTCAGGGTTTGTTTCATTCAAATTTATTATCGCACCTTAAAATGTATAAAGTTTTTAGTAGAGGAACTGGTATGAGCTTTTTATTTAGTTAAATGTTAAAATATGCACTGTAATCTTAATGTGCATAAAGATCTACTTGTAAGATTTATAAGAATTATAAATCACAAATACCATATTTGATTTGTTAAAATACACATTTTCAGAACATAAATACACTGTTTAAAAACCATCAATCATCCACAAACCAATTCTAATAATAATAATAATAATAATAATAATAATAATAACAATAATAATATGCAAATCTAGTGTTATCAATAAACACAAATCCTTTCAATGCTCTCTGTTGACCCTTAAGCTTTCAAATATCAGCAACACTATAATTGTACTCTCTTTGATTATCTGCTTCCAAAAGCAGTCTTGGTGCATTGCAATTCCAAGCATACCAACTTCTGCCCTAGAGTTAACGACATGCTCCAACAGGATGTTTTTTTTTGTCCTTTGGGAATTTCGCATTGAACTCACATGCATGATCTTACTTGCCCCCTGAAATGTTGCAGCACGACAACATGGCGAGAAACAACGCCCTTTTGGAGTTACTTAATTAATATGCATCCAACGAACATATCCGCAACGACGCATTTGATATCGAGTATCTACCTGTAGTGGTTTTGTAGCGAACATTGCGTTGGCTACTTTGTAACTCAAATGGCGCAAACACACACGCATACCATCTCGTAACCAACAAAGTACTTTGTATTGCATTATCTACTGGCTCTCTAAAATGTTACGATACTAAATCTGTTAAACACTTACCACCAGACGGTACCATTATACGACGCTTCAAAGCCCATAGTTCAGGACTGGAGAAGGATACTGAGAACACATGAGCTTTAGGCCTAGTTTACTATGTCGTGCCCAATGAATGCGATGCGCATGCGCGCTGCGGTATATAGCGCAACATTCCTCTTACACCCAATTCAGATTGGTGAGTTTGAAGCATACGTGCACCTGGGGGCACATTTATTTACACATATGTTGCCTATGTACGTACATAGTCTATGTGGCGATATGAGATTTGTGTGTATTCGTGCGTATTTACGCACGCGTACAGGGAACAGCTCACTAACCATTGGGGTTGGAGATTTCCATTCATTTGGCCAGACGTCTATGCCTTTGATGGGGTAACCTGAAAAGCTTAACTTGCATAACCTTGTAGATACTGACCAACAGTAAAATATCACTATGGTCGACCTCCCCTCCTCACATTCCCTCCTTTTCCTCCCCTCTTGGAAAGGGACCTGCCCCCTACATTCCTTACAAATAGTCCCATCCCCCACCGATCTGGCTTAAACAAGAGAACCATCCCTTCCTACAGCCATCTGGAACGTTTTCATTATTATAAATAAATTATTTTTAAAAAACTATTTGTATATCTGTAAATGTATGTTTACACACCTACTAGTACTGTTGTAAGCACATTATGAGAAGAAAAGCAATGACGGTCACAAATATAGTGCATTGGACACTTTAATTCACACAGCATAGATCAACGTAAATAAGTCGTAAGACATATATAAAATAAGCCACTTTATGCACTGGTATACCTCATTTCAACACATACATCTTTAATTTAGCAACCTGTATTAAAATTCGTTCTAACACGTGGATCGAAAATGTAAAGTTACGGAAAAAGCAAAATTAACAAACTATAGAGCTATTAAATAGGCCAAATTAAATAAGTTAATAACTTAACCCGAAGTAATTGTAGAAAGAATGAGCGATGCATTTATTTACTATTTGTGATTTTCCTTACGTGAATACAATTTAAATCGATTTCAGCTTTTAGCAACAAAAAAATATATTTTTTAGCACGTTGCCTTATGGGTGCTATTAAAATATATAAAAAGTATGCAAGTTCTTGTAGGCCTATTCAACACTGTTTGACAACACATAGAATGACATTATTATGGCGGTGTTTGTTACTTTTACATTTACGAACTGACAAAATGTAAAGGGCGTTTAGGTTATTCATTAAGCTTTAAATATATAACAGTTACGCAGATTCCTGCTTATGTGCTTGACTCAAACCATGTAATAGTCCACTGCTCCTACAGCCTGTGGGCCTCAAACAGAAGTTAGCGAAATATGCAAAAGGTTGAGACACTCACTTCAAAGCATTGTTTGAGAGTTACTTAATCTAACACGTGGTTTTCAATGCAAACGAAGACGAGCTCAGTCGTACAAAATGTTCTTAAAAGGAGGCGTGGCCTGGGGCCATTTTCAGAGAAGTGAAAAACGAAGTAGTCATACATACCATAGGTCAAATACTAAAGGCTAGTTCACACGCCTGCTGCATGCGTTTTAACAATTTTCTCGGACTATAATGAATCGGCAACAGTGCGGTCATTTGGGTTATTTAGATTGTAGGGTCAGTGTATAGTGCTGCCAGACTATAGTCTACCGCAGTTGCAATAGCTGCAAGGGCGAAATAGGCCTAACGCTATACCGAATCCTAGTGATGTCCTGGTCGCCCAGTTCTGTTTTAAAGGTCCAGTGGGCGAGAATGCGAAAGCCAAATGCAATGACAATACTATTGCACTGCTTGAGTAGATGGTTCAGTAGTGCAACATCGTCAAAGCAACAGACCTTAGCTCGTTTTAAGGGGCAGCCGAAACGCATGGACCACCTTTGAAAAGGCCTTGAATCAGACAGGCCTAAATCATTTGTCAGTGTTTCAGCACATTTATTAAGCCATTGTCTATACAGTGATATTTTACAAATGAAGATATTAAATAAATATTTGCAGATAAGCCAAATTTTGATTTAATGACCGACACGTACACATGCTTTAAGATACTCGTGAACCTCTGTCGGTTTTATTTTTGATATAGCCTACCAAAGCATAACTGCTACGTTGAATCGTGATTGAGCAACAAAGCCATTTCGCCCTAAAAATAAGAGAAATATTGTGGAAAAAAAATCCGCCTTGATCCAGAAATAACACCGCGTAATCAAACGAAATAACTTAACAAAATCATTAAAATCAACTCATTACACCTGCTAAATCAATTATAATATTAGCTACATTCACATAGGCTATTAGTGAGTCAATAAGCTGAGGGTGGGAGAACTTGAAAGTTTAGGGGAGGGGTGGAGGTTACTTTTTCTTTCCTCTTTTTTTTTTGTTGTCAGCCAATGCCCTTTTAATATTGCACTGCTCATCTGACTGTACAGTAGTACAACAGAAAAAGGGCCCTGGTCAACAACAGCAAAGAAACAGAAAACGAGACACGTTATTGCTCTGATGCTAGTAATTTAGTCTTATTTTAGACTATCAAATCGCCATGTGCCTCGTGCCACACAGGGCGAATTCACGAAATGAATAGTTACGTAAATGCATGTCTTCCGTTTAAAAACACATTTCTAAAGTAAATAGACTAGAGCTTAAAAGAAAAACAAAAGAGCCTAAAAGATTAACAAAGAATTGAAACGGACGTGTATGGTAGCAGTTGTCACATCTTTGAAAAAACAACAAATATTCTATTAAATACAAATAAACAATATAAAACAAAACGTGCCACTCTATAAATAAGCATTTGCATGAGACAGCTAAACAAATGGTTTTATATATGCTGGAACGATAATTTCAACTCTGATGTCAAGCACTCTGTTGTACGAAACGAAGGAAGAGGAAAAAATAGGGCAAAGAGCAAATTCCGCGATACAGTGCGAGAAACCTTCGGTTAATACGTATTATTCTCGTCCGCTTTGCCAAAGTGGCATTTGAAACCCCCCCTTCTTTTGGGGTTTCAAATGTAAGGGGCGGGGGCTTTATAAGGTTATTTTTTATATATAGATTAACAGCAGTTTGCATTTTTTTGGGCGTAAATTAAACCCATACAATCAAATTACACTTCAATGGCGAGCTAAACACACACAGGCACAACCTCGAGCAAACCTCTGTTAATACAATTCTATACGATTAAATACAACCCAGTAAATTATTTATTAAAATGAAATCATTTCAAGAATAGAATTTCGTTGAAATGTTTTTTTTTCTTGTAATGTCAGTGCCTGTAAAACGCACGTGAAGCATCGAACATCCAGCAAACCCCTCTTATCATTTTGACCATAAACAGCATTTGTGGAAAATAACAGCGTTGCAATAAAATAAACGACAATTTCTTTTCCATCGTGTTTACGCAGAGTTACAAGTTGAGTCCACTGTGTTTTTAAAACCCGACCCACTGGCACCTCGTGTTTAACTCAAAAGCGAGGACATTCTCAAAATCTCTTATATCAGCCATGTATTTTTACATTTGTCGATACCGTTTAACTGTGTACGAATTAAAGCACGTGGAAATTACACACCGTATCCTTCGAGAGCCCTTTGCAAGTTAAACACTGGCTTCGGTGCGAATACGAAGTTGGATGCTCTGCATGCTTTACAGTATATCAAAATCAGGAGCTTTGAACAGATAATCCCCATTGACAAACGATAAAAGAATAAAAAAGGAATTGTTCCCTTTGACTGACACGACTTCTCCTGAACAGAGGCAGCCATGCTCACACAGCAAATGCAATACCCTCTTGATATCCTCACCAGTGCGCTCTTTACATTTCCATCTACAGCCATGTTTGGGGGCTTCTATGGAACCCCATTCGTCGTTCTCCCCACCCAAGACGACTCAACGTTGTCGTTTTTGCCCCTGAGCTCCCGCCATTTCCATCAAATCACCCGGATGCTACTCACGAACAGTAAGAGGACCCCCTAAATTTCATGAATGGTACCTGGCCAAGGGAGGGACAATCCATTAAAACCAGAAGAGACCGACAAAAAGAGAAAAAGTTGGACCCAACGGTTGCACGGCAAGAGTCGCGGATTTCTTCCCATATCTTCGTCTTTATCTCGCTTAACATTGTGCCATCTTGTCACGTGCGCACATTCTTCCTTCTCGTGGTGTGGGAAAATAAAATTGTAATTTATCCATGACAAGCCTTATGGCCCTCTCTGCTCAAGACTCCATCTTTGACTAGTTGACATTCAGCTCTTGCTGAAGCAAATTCCTCATTTGCATGCTTCATTGCTATTGGTCCGTTTCTGCGCTAGTCTTTGCCGCTTGGTGCCTCATTGGCTGAAGTCGGAGGTATTTAACTGTCTTAATAGACGTGTGATTGGCTGTTTGGACTGAAACGTCACCGTATAGTTTTAGTTTAACAATGAACGCTGAAATTCTGCTCTCCATTCACAAATTTTTTCTTGTGTCGGGTAGGAAGAAATACAGTTTTTAAGCAACCAACAGGTCCTATTTCGGCAAACAATTACATAAAATGTTTATTTAAACCCACTGTACGTAAGTTACGCATCGAAATGTTGATTGTGTAGCTACTGTGTCTTATTTTTATATTACACGCCAATTCAAATTCACATTATGGTTAGACTACATTTTGTTGACTGAAATATGATATAAACACGTAGCAATTATGTCACTTAAGTAATTTCAATTGGGAAAAAAATGTGATAAACGCATTAGGCTTTGGAAAACTGCAAAACCACCCCTATACGTTTCCCAGGCAGTTTATCCCTGCTTCTCTGTCAGATAAAATGTCTCAAAGTGTATCAAATATCCTAAATAAATGTTATTAAAATGCATGCCCTTGTCGTCCGTTTAAATAAAAATAGTCTGGCAAATATATTGATTTGATGAATTAAAGGATCAAGATAGTTTCTGAAAATGAGCACCGGCCTGCTGATTTTAATAGACGACAGCAACTGTGGAATGCACCCAGAAAGCTATAGGTATCCGGGATAGATATGGTAGCCCGAGGAAAGAGAGGGGATCTCTCAGTGGAGGCCCTTTGGTTGACGCTTAGAGGATGGCAGCAGCCTGTAAAATCCCACATTCCTGACCAATGGAGCTTAAATAATGGCATTGTCCGGCGGAAAAGAACCGCCTCTCTCTGTCTTACTCTCCCCGTTTACTACGGAGCCGGATTGTGTAGCTAATCGGCAGAGAGCGTTTGATCCAAAGCAAAGCGTAAATTCAGTATGCAGTTGACGTATCTAAAGGACACCCTCCTCTTTCTCTTTCTCTCTCCCTTTCTAAAAAACACTCAAATGTATGCCCACACGCAAACACAACGAAAGGGCCTATATCGCAGCCACTCATATCCTGTTAGTGCACTGTGTGCGCGCGCATGTCTCGGGCGGAAGTTGGTATGCCTTGAGAAGGTTGATGAAAAACAGCTTTATGCATACACCTTTAGAGCTACATAAATGATTTGCTGTCCCACAAACATCACCCGACGTATATTCATTAGCGAAACGCACAAATATACCTGCACTTCCCAATTGTCAATGAGCCATCTTCTTCGCGCTCTCATGCAATTGTTAATATATAGCTCGTGCTCTTGTTTTCGATTCAGATGCACGTGCTGTCTTTTCAGTCGATGGACCTTTGTGCCCATCTCAGAACTTTAAAAACACACACGTACACAATAACTATAACAATGAGCACAGGCGTTTACGAGATTAACTTTTATATTTGTATTAGTTCATCATTTTTAAACGCATGAATTAAGGCCTGTAGGCTACAATTAAAGGAACGATGAGGAAAATCTAAAGATAAACGAATTCACTAATATGTCAAATTAATTACGACCAGCAATTGTAATTGGTTCCACAGTAAAGTTAATTAAAACAAAACGCTTTGCAAGATTTGAGATTTTTTAATGACATGCATTACAACAATTTGTTGTACTTGATCAAATTAATGTATACTAAATAAAAAAATATGTATAAGGGGATATTAAACTAAAAGAAGTAATATTTAAACAATAAACCAAACTTTTCTCGTTACACCTTTTCAACAAGTGTTGAATGTCTTCTGTAGTGACCATGTGACGCTCCCCGAATCCCCGTCCTGCGTTGTTAAAAGTTTTGAATAAAAAGTTTGAATTGGGTAATTTATTTGCACATATGCTCTTGTTCATTCAAACGGGTTTAAGTCTAATTGTCTGTGCATCCCAAAATTCTCTCTGAGAACTTAATATCAAATAGAGAGTCTAAGAAAATGTATTTTAAATATGCACATAATTACAGCACATAGCTCAAGTAAACCCCAAACCCAAAACATTCTTTTCTTTTCACAATTTGTGGAATTTTAGAGGAAAATTGCACAGCAATTTTTTTCTGACATGACACTGCTTTACACAATCAAAAACAATTGAATCCTGTTAAACTCTATCTTGAATAAATAAATTATCTTCTGATAAAAAGAAACAAACAGGTTACAAATAATGAAAAACATATTTATGATTTGTCATATTCATTACTATTATGGTGAACAACAGTTTATCTGTTTCTCCACAAGAGAAACTCTTTATTACTGCACACAGTTTAGGATAAATCATAAACTGATCACCAAAAATACATTAAAGAGATGTGAAGTGTCTTATATTGATTACTTGGCCATCTGTTTTTAGTATAAATATTAAAAATAAACTACCATTAAATCTAAATAAATTAAGATCAATTAATTCTTTCAAAATTAAATGGTTTATTAATAATTATATTCTATTATAAAAAAGCATTAATGTGCTTTATGTGTAACATGTTCTCAGACTATTAAGTTCATTAATATCTTTTAAATGCCAAATCACTAAACTATGTAACATTAGAACATTTGATTTAAATACATTTTGTTTTTCATCCTGTTGAATGCAATGTCACTGGGATATTTACTTGACATGTTTATATGCAAAAAAAAACAAATCTAAATCAGTGGTTCTCAATTAAAATCCAATGTGGAACATGCAGCAGTACATTCATTTAAGTTTACTCAAAACCAAATTTTGTTAGTGAGCTGCATTTGCTTTAGTTGTTTTCTCTTCAAGAATCTGATTGGTGAAACATTTTTGTGTGCATGTTTTGTTGGTAACGACAATTATACATTCATACATTCATTTCTTTCTTGAGGTTCATGTTCTGAGGTCTTAAACACGTTTCCCTTCCTCTTTGATTCATTCATTTCCTCCTGTTTGGTAATGTAGCATGTGACTCCCCCCAGTCTTCCGTCCGCTCTCTCTCCCCCTCTGCTGTCTTTCCTGGAAGAGGGCTATTGACTGGGGACCAATTCCTACTGATGGGTATTGATGACTGTGAGGTGAAAGTAACTGTGGTTTAGCGGCGTGAGGTTGTGAGAAGCCTGCCTGTTCGTCTCCTCACCTCGTTTGTTTTTCTGAAGGCCCCCTCCACCTCTTCCTTTATTTTCAGCTTCTCTCACTGACTCTTCAGGCCCTCCACGGCTCCTTGCCATACCCCAACCCCCAGTTCCAGCCCCCTACCCAGCCCCCCAGCTCCTGCAATCTCTCCTAATTGCATGCATGACATTCCAGCTGGGTGGGTGGCATGGAGCCTTCTGCGCACTTTAATGTGTTATAGCAGGAAATAGAGAGCCTTTTAGAGATGATTGACATGCAAACACGGATACATCAATGCAAAAGAGTGTCATACACTTTCACCATATCTTAAACCTTTTCTATGTAAACATTGCATGCGCGATGTGCATCCACACCTTTCTTTAAATATTCCTGAATTGTTCCGGTCAGAGTATTTATGGCGTTACAAAGATAGACGGGCATAAACGGTTCTTAGGGAATACCGTGTCACAATTCCTGTTTATCATCACAAAAGCTTTTTGTTCGACTAAAGTATGTTTTGTGGCTACGTGAGAAGAAAACAAGTATAGGTTGTTATTCATTGCCTATCAAAAATCAGGGATGAGTTTGCTTCTAAGGACTCCCAGAAACATGGTGAAATTTTACACATTTTATATGTTTTCTAGTTGTGACAGACTAAAAATAAACTAAAAATTTCTCAAAAATATTTTTAATATTGTTTTCTTGGAGGATAGTCTTTGTAAAACAGTGTTAACTATGCTGCACTTTTTAAAATGAAAAATCATGATTGTTATACCTGGTAACACTGCTGGGTAGGTGTTGAAACATGTTAGTGATATCATTTGCTATTCAACTAATCACATTTCTTAATCATTCTACCCCAAACAAGTCTGAGATTTAAGGCACATTTTATTAGATGCATATTTGTTGATTGATTATGACAACCTTTCCCATCTGCCTTGGGTTTTGTGCTGTCAAAAACTGAACAAACACCCGGAATCAAAACGTTATGGCCGTTCAATCACGTCCCCTCTCCACAACCTCTCAGGAACACATACACTTAACACATGGACACACACACACAGATGTGAGCTCTCACAGGACGCTCAATCTCTCCTTTCAGCAAGGTGCAGGAAATGCTTCCTTGAATGGAAATGTAAATAATAAGAAATTCACCATTATTGCCAGATGTGGACTGGGACATCATCAACATTTCTCCCTTCAAATGCGTCAATAACCCTCTTATGGTGGTGTTCTCTCTCTTTCTCTCTCTCTCTCTTCTGCTCTCTATTCTCAAAAAGGAAACCGTTGGACTCCCAGATGACCTCTGACCTTTAGAGGTCAGCATCCACAGAGTTCCCAGATGTCAGAGTTCAGAGCCACTGCTCAGGGTCTCAGGTTTCGTGCATATCCATGTGGCGCCAGGCCGCGGCTCTGCTCCGCACATACCACCCAGATCCCACTACATACCTGCTATTCAGCCTACAGGCTCCATATCATAGAAGCTGCTCATTGGAGCAAAGAGCCAAAGACAAAAGGTTGTGACATCACAGGAGGGACAATGAATTGCTATGGCATCAATTGATTTCACGGGTTCTTGTATATGTTTATTTATATTGCATTTTTGCATTATTTCATATGTTATAGGTTAGGCAAATGTAAGGCAAACAAGCAAAAGGTAATTTTAAAGCTAGTTTAGAAATAAACAACAAGTGCCATAGTTTATAGCATTGGGCTTTGATGTTACCCAAAACTCAAATTTTGCCTCTATGGTTTAACAATTGCTTGTTTATGTTTTATGGCAGTTAAAAAGGCTGATGTATTCAAGCTAATGTGAAGAAAGTTAAACACTGTCTATGCCTCAAAAATAACATAATTTGACAAGATTCATGGTAGATTAGTTATTTCACATAAACTGGTTCCAACATCTGACATTTCCAATCACTTTTAAGCTACCAATGGTCTGCAGATAACCACAATACTTTGCGATTTTACTTGTATTAATTTGGTAATTCAAGCTGTCTTAAATGTGAAGCAACAACAATATTTCATTGTTTAAAAAGAATTTGTCAACTTTAAAGGCAAACATTTGTTATATTTATTACAAGTTGTAAACTTAAAACAGCATTAATAAACCTATAATTGTTCCCATGTAAAGATTCTTCAAATTCGATTGTTTTTCTAAACATTCATTAGATGTGTTAACTTTTATTAAGTGCTTTATTAAAAACCTTTATGGAGTTTCTTTTCCATCACTTTTAACAACTAGCCTACACGTATTTGTGAATGGACCCTATTGAGACATAAAACTGACGGTTCATTCATGTTAAACTATTGGAGCCCATCTTTAAAAGCGATTAAAGGTCACAGAGATGTCTACATTCCTCAGTGTGTGTTGGTGTGTATGTATGTGTGTTGAGAATGGGCGTGTCTAGTGCTCGTTTGTTGTCACATCTCTGAAAACTCAACCGCGGTCTCGTTGCTCAACATCTTATCGAAATGCAAACGATTTTTTCGTTCATTTGTAACAATTTGTTGTTTAATGTACTAATTTCTTTTGTTGATATTCAATCTAAATCGAAGAGAAACGGAAAGTGTGTGTTACTGATAAAGGAAGTTTTTTAATAAATAGAAAATATTTTATGTTTTAAATATGGTTTACAATTACAGATAAGTTTTAAGTCGTTTAGAAGACGAATATTTGAAGTCTTTTGTGCACTTGTCAGTTCATCCGTTTGTTTTAACGATTTTTTGTCATTAAATTGGTTTAATAAATCAATAACAAATTTTGTGTGAAAAACAGAGTTGCTTCAATCGAATCGCAAATTATACGTGTTTTGTGAATGAAAATTTAACGAATGAAATGGAAAATATCGAAAGAAGTGGGCTATAACAGTTGAGTTTGTTTGTTTTTTTTGTTAGGGAGAAGTTGTATTATGTTAATGTTTTTGTATGCAAATACGTTTATTCACTTTCAAAGTGTTTTAAAAGTAGTTTTCTTTGATTTACCTTCACGTTTCTATGCAGAAAGTAAAGACTGATCTGCAACTTTTTAAATAATGATAATTTACAACTTTTTGAATAACTGCTGCTTCATTTTACAAGGAAAATTGTAAGATTACCCACCCAATGCAAAGTATAAATTGCTTAGATTAACAAAAAAATCACTTAGATTAATAAACATGAAAATCTTGATAATCATCAGTAATAAAAGTTAGATTAACTGCAATATTTTTCATTTTCTTAAGTTAAACCATCACAAAAGGTTACTTAAGATTACTTCATGAAAGTCATTAACTTCATTTAAATGTACATGAAAACTAATTTAAAACAAGTATTCATTTAAAAGTGTTCAGTTTCTTAATGTTTTATATTTTATGGTCACCTAGAATCATAAGTCTTAATTCTACAAGAAACCCTTTTTTCAGAACATTTTGTTCTTTAAAAAACATGTATTGTTTTCATAGTATGACAATCAAAAAACATTTTATTTCTAAAGAATTACTGTGCAAATCAAGAATTGTGTTTGTCTGTAAATGTTGATAAGGAAGAATCAATGAAACGTTGCAGAACTTTTACTTTAAAGAATGTAATTTAGTAGGTCACTGACAAATCTTGCCATAAAATGCATGTTTTATGTAGCTTCTCCTATTTTCTTTGTTTGTTAATTTTCTAAGTTTATAGAACGTACATTTCTATACATAAGTTTCTGATTTCTAATTCATCATCTATAAATAAATGTGAGGATGATGAGAAAAGCAGGAAGTGGTGATGAATCATTGCTTTGATTGTATCTCATTTGTCTCATGATGGATGAACACTGGTCAGTGTGTGTCCCAGCATGCTCTGTTAAACTGAGCAAACTGATATTTCTTACCTGATCATGTTTGTGGTGGGTCTAAAATGAATCAACAAGACTGACGTTTTCATGTAAATGTTGCAAAAATAGTGGCCATCACACTGTTTTTGTGTATGGTTGTGGGTTCAGCTCAGACCTATGAGAAGGTCTCCTGTTTTTCTGTATGCGTGTAATAAAGTTTCTGAACATGTTGTTTTCTCCATTTTCCCGGCCCCTCGGTGGTCCTCCCTGGTGTGTGTGTGTGTGTGTGAACCTCTGTCTAGTTTGTGTGTTAGCACTCAGGTTTGACTTCATACGCATTCCAGCTCTTTGAGGTCTCTCTGTACATACCTATTGCAGTGGAGGTCAGAGGGCAACAGCCCCTAGCTAAAGGCATGGCCTTGATGTGAGTACTCTGTTCAAACAATCCTGGGATCGCAGGTTCTCAACTACAGAGTAATAGGGGCATTTGGCGGTGGGATGGGGGTGCGGTTTAACATTAAAAAAATATGATGTTTCATATTCATTATTTTGAAAAAGAAAAAAAAACACTTATTTTAGATCTCTAAAACACACTCAAACAATACGCAAGTAATTTATGTTTTTAAAATGTATCTATGAAACCTCCACTTACATCACTGATGTCGTTAATAATTTTCTATTTGCACATTTTGCTGAATACGTATGGTTAGGGAATATGCAATAAAACGTATATCTCCAAAAAACTCTTTAATACTTCAATAAATACAGATGAATATACTTTAAATAGAACAAGTTTAAGTTTAAGTTTAAAGTTACTAAGATGTACAGTATCTTCAGCAATCTTGTGTTTTAACCTGCTTTCATTGTTTATATTTGTAATTAATTGTTGTTAAAGTCAATGCAACAGATTTATTTTACAAGCTACTGCGCTTTGTCATTAAACATGTTTTATTTCGTTGTTTACAATTTATTTCTTCATTTTAAATTACATATTAAACATGTTTATTGAAATGTATGCTTTTATTTTAATACTTTGTTGTTACCAAAATGTAATTCTCAAAAGAGAGAGAGATCACACTTCAACCATGTACAGTGTTTGAATCACCTTCCTTAAATGTCTGATTTTTTTTTTTATTGCAAATATAAATATTTTATTTTAATGACGTAATTACCTCCACACACAGCTTTTAATTGTTTGTTCTTATTGTTTAATAGGTTGAACTGGAAGACAAACTTCATTTCACGTGAGTATAAATTCACCAAAACTCTCATTCTTTGTGTTATTCTTCTTCTTCATCTAATATTTACATATTCTCGTCATGCTCTTTAAATTGATAAATATGAGCACCACTATGTAAAAACAACGCCAAACATACAGCTTTTAAAAAAAAACACACAACTTTTCCCCT
This sequence comes from Triplophysa dalaica, assembly GCF_015846415.1. Lineage (NCBI taxonomy): Eukaryota > Metazoa > Chordata > Actinopteri > Cypriniformes > Nemacheilidae > Triplophysa > Triplophysa dalaica. The sequence goes on from NC_079545.1 coordinate 14,107,202, forward strand.
CAGAATGGTTTGCTCCACCTTCCTCTCCATCACACCTGGTAATCCTCTTCAGATTCCTCACAGCAGAGTGCTAGAATACTTCATACTCCCTACATATCTCATGAATGTGTGAAAATGAGAGCGTGGAGGGGGGGGTTGACTGATAAACGAAATGACAGGAAATAGAGAGAAGAAAGAGGTTTGATGGGCCATGGGTGATGAAAATGATACTGACTAGGTACACATATCAATCTGATATCTACAATCATGCTCATGACTACAGTAAGACCAACAACAGAAACTTAACAGAATTTTTTTTTACTCATTTGCTTTTCCTCTTTTTGGTCTAACCAAACATCATTAACATAACATAAGACCTGATTTTCCCTCTAGCAACACACACACACTCCAAACCAAAAGATGTACAGAAAAGGATTCTAGTGGGTAAATATTATCACATCCAAATCAAACAAATTGTTTATCTATATTTACAGCACTTATTGTTTTAAAAATATGTGATTGCTTTGAAGAGGTTTGCATTTTTTTTGTTAAAACGCACTACGTATGATGTATGGTTGACAACAAACAGACTTGGGCATAGAATGATGTTAAAAAGTTCATAATTTAATTTTAAACATTCCTTATAATAAAGTAAATTGTTGAGACCCAGAGGAATGTTATTCCTTAAAGTATTACTTATAGTTCAAGAGCTGTAATGTTCATAGATGTTGTAATGTTTTTTTCAGTCATGTTTCATTTAAGTACTAAGTGATTCGTTTCTTATGTAATTTAATTGTAATTGTAATTTACCAGCTTTCCTGTATCTCAGTGGTTGGAGGATGGCGCTTACATCCCATGGGAATTGCATAAACTTAGAAACAAATGTATAGGGTTATGCAATGTAAGTCGCCTTAGATATGTCTGCCAAATGAATAAAAGTAACTGGCCATTAAAAATAAACAAATAAAGTTGAAAAATGAAGAGTGCAGCACTGTAAAATGTAAATGGGATCATTTTGATAAGAAAAATCATGGTAAATCTGAGCGCAGTTGGACACATTGTTGAGACACATCTGAAACTTTGAGACATATTTAAGCAAATTAAAGAGATCCTTTTTTCTTCCCTGCAAGTGTGATGTGGAAGAAAGCACTCCAAATTTAAAGAGGATTGAGATAAAGATAAACACCACATGTCTTCTTTACAGCACCAGTAAGACCTGTTACTTCTCTGGCACGCTTGTACTCCATCATACGCTGCTTTCTGAAGAGACATCACCAACGCTTTTCAGTTCCAGATTTGAACCTTCATAGTGTCAAACAGCTTCAGCTCGCTGGTTACAAGTGAGTCACTCGTGTTTGATAGAAGTGGTTCTAATGGGTAAGCGGTTCATTTCCTCCACCCTGCCAGTCGATTCCCGGCTCTCTCTTTCATCCTAGATTCACTGTGTTCTGCTGATATTTAAATCATTAATTTGTCAGTAAAATTATTTCCTCTTTAAATCTGAAGATAGAGAGAAGGATTCAGTGATAGAAGAATATAGAGAGATTCAGCAAGACAAATAAGCATGGTGGTTTATCCATGTCTGTAATTTCATCCCTCTTTCGCCCTGTAATTATTCACTTGTTTCTTTTTGTCTGCCGCTCTCCATCAAGGTGGCGCATGTTCTTATGATCTTAAATACTGCTTTTGCTTTCAGTTCACTTCTTTTTCTTCTTGTACAGGGTGGCATTTCTTTATGTGTCAGTCTATGCGGAATAAGAGAGAAATATCAGAAAGAGGAGAGGGGGAAGAGAGTGCTGATGAAAACTGCATGGCCAATCAACTATGACTCATCCAATCAGTTTCACACACACGTATACACACACATGAAAGAATTATGTATATCAATGTTCTAGAGCTTCTTTTAACATATATGTTTTGTTCATGAACAACAAACCGACATCAAACAGGATCAAGGTCATAATTTCATCAGATTATCTGAACAAACCCATGTTTTGTGTGCATGCGAACATCTGTGTCCTGTGACAGTCCAGATGAGTCAATAAAGGGGGAGGCAGGCATTGTGGGTTGGATGGGTTTAATTGATCACTCTGCTGAAGGAGACAAACTCTACTCCAAGCTCCCTCTGCCATCTGTGGGGTCACAGACACACACACAAAACCTGCTGGCTGTCCCTTCTTTCTTAATTCTCTCCCTTTTCTGTTATTTTAGAGACATTTATAAAAAAAGCAGTTGGACAGTTGATTAAGCAAATTGGCTAAGCATATTGAACTATATCCAATACGAGATTTATTTTTAATTGGCAGGGATTTGTGAACAGTTGCAATCCGGCATTTGAAGTCAGATGCTGCGGCAATCTGTTCATGTCATTTAGACGAGAATCTTTTGATACGACGTCGCCATCTAGTGGTGGCTTGTGGTTGGTCGCCGTATCACTGCTTAATTAGGGGTCTTCATTCTTTTTCAAACCATGTGGAGCTATGGATGCATAGAGAAGGAGCAGAGACCCCCTGTTACATATTTAACGCCTAGCCTATATGCATATCACATACGTTTGCTTTTATTAGGCAACATAAATATTAAAAATGTATATATTATATATTTATATATATGTGACCCTGGATCACAAAACTGGTCTTAAGTAGCACAGGAATATTTTTAGTAAAAGACAAAAATACATTGTATGGGTCCGATTTTTCTTTTATGCCAAAAATCATAAGTATATTAAGTAAAGATCATGTTCCATGAAGAAAATCAGTAAATTTCCTACCTTATATATATATATACTTTATTTTTGTGAGTGGATGGCCTGCCAAAGTGGCCCTGATTAACAACTTCAAAGGCAATTTTCTCAATATTTAGATTTTTTGCACTCTCCGATTCCTGAGTTTTAAAAGGTTGTAGCTCAGCCAAATATTGTCCTATTCTTACAACTCATACATCAATAGAAATCGTATTTATTCAGCCTTCAGATTATGTAAAAATCTCAATATAAAAAAATTGATGTGTTTTGGTTATATACATGTTGCTGCTGATTGGGCGGATGTTCTTGACACACCCACAAAACAAAAGAAAACGTATCTCAAATCCCGTTTCCAGGAAACAGGTCATTCAACCCGGAAACCGTAGCAAAACGTTGCGCACCGGTTTGAGCTTGAACATGCCCATGGTCAAATTTGGACACAACAAAATACAATTTCTCACCACAAAATTTAAATGCGTATCTTTTAATGCGAGTGTGTAGGCTGTATTAGCTGTTAACACGATTCAATATTCGAATGGAAAAAAATGCATAAATACATAAATATTTATTAAATAAATAATGTAACTTTGTATTGTTTACACCGTAAGTTAGTTTAGCTTCTGTTAAATGCATAAAATGTAGCCTAAATTTAGGACAGTCGTTGTTGGTCGAAGTGTCGAAAGGTAAGATTGTTGGGTTGCACGTGCTACGGAAATCTTCAAAATTCCCGCGATTCCGCTCAGTTTTTAAAAGGTACTATCGTAGTGCCGTATGTAATGTTGCATATGCGCTTTAAAGTTCACTTGAACACTTTCATCTGTCTTTTTACGGGGTTTCTCTTCTGATTAAAGCCGTGTTTAGAACGACTCGGACGAGATAATGATTCAGTGAGTCATTCATAACGATTCAGTGAGTCATTCATCAAGCTTCGTTCTTGAATGAATCCGCTGTTTTGAACGAGTTGGTTAAATGATTCACTGACACGCACAAAAATGCCGCCACCTACTGGCCGTTTGAGCACATTTAAAGTAACCCTATCCTTTATCAGAATTGCTATAAATGAAATTTGTGGAACGAATTGAATTTGTTCCAATGTAAATAAAAAGTTTAGCTGTTACTACAGTAAACGTTGCTAAATTTACTAGTGTTTTCAAATCTTACCACACAGTAATTATTATAGTATACCACAGCATTTGTTAAAACTGATCCAATTACTACAGTAAGCACTACAAATATTGTAGTATAATACAGTTCACTAAATACAACATGTTTAATTTAGATCTGTGAATTAAGGAATGTTGGTCTATTTTGTTGATTTTAATTATGATCATGTCACAGCATCCCAATACTACTTGGTATCGTGATGTTTCGCACGATATGATATCGCTGGGTGTTTTTATGGTACCGTGACACCCCTAAAAGATTGTACTTTAATGTATGAAGTGTCACATGAGTTATGAGGTTAAATTAACATTTAACTGCTTTTACAAACAAACAAAAATTGTTTAAGTGTATGGCACTTTTCCCTTTGCAAATTGTGATTCTTGAGACGCAAAGATATTTGGAAGATTTTGAAATATATATGATGCAATGTCATGTACATATTTACTGCTGAAAATCTTTTTGTTACAATCAAAGTAACTTGTTTTACCTGTATTGGAGTGACTCGCAGAATAAAACATTTTGGTGTACGTCAAAACGCAGCAGTCTATGGTAAACCTGCTTGGACTTTTATTTTGACAGCAGTTGAACACCACCGGAACTTAACGTGTTTGACTGCTCCGTGGCTCCATATACCGGTGTGTTATTATCTCGTTTGAGGGTTTAATGAAGGAAATTAATCATTTTCTGTTTAATTCATAGAACATGTCTAATTATAAGTATTTAAATATATCAGCAGGTTTGATTGATGTGTATCAGCTGTGAATCCCCGCAGCAGATATGAGGACTGTGTTCATGGTGGCTGAGAAGCCCTCTCTTGCTCTGTCTATTGCCAAAATCCTATCTAAAGGTAAGTTTTTAACATGTTGTTTTTAGCTGTTAAATAGTCTTTCTGCAATGACACGTATTCGGATTTAATTTAATAACTTTGATTTACTGTGCTGACCAATGAGAAAGTTAATTGGCTGTCTTTTAGTTTCTCTGGCAAAACTTCGATTGTTATTTCTTGTCACTCTAAAGTTATGTTCTTGAAATTATATCACAGTATGACGATTTACCATATGAAACCTTTTCACATCACCACTGTACCTTTTTGTTGTTCAAATCTTACTTGTTGTTTTTCTTCTTTCACTTTAGTGTAAATGTTGTAATTACATCTTACTTGACTATTTTGATGTTGCAAAAGTCTTGAAACTTCTGTATAATAGACTGGAGGTGTTCAGAGTTTGCTTGGATGTCTGTAAACATTTGTTTACTCTAAAACAGTAAGAGGAAAATATTGCAACATTTTTGTTACAAAACCTTTTTATTATTTCACATTGACAAGCAACAATATTTTGGTCGTATGTGTTGATGTTATGTTTTTATGTATAAATAAGCATAGACGTCTTTGTGGCAGGCATGAAGCTATATTAACACAAACATTACTTAGAATTCTAATTATATATTATTTATCTAGTGGGTAAATGCTGAGTCCTGGCTCTAGTTCTGTCGGGATGTGGCACATATACAGGCGATGTTGACGTCCTCAAATTCCAGTGCATAAGTTGGGCATCTTGGGTTATTTCTGAGAAATGGCATTTTGATTGCAATAGGTATGCTCTCCAGACTTGAAGAGTCTTCCATGCCTTTACAGGAGTCACTGTTTCGACAGCTGGCTTCATAGATGATCTGTGGCACTCGTTTCAAGTCAATATTCTCTCTGATGCAGAAAATAAACATTATATATATATATATATATATATATATATATATATATATATATATATATATATATGTATAATAATTTTTATATTCAAGTTTTATTGCAAACTTTATTGAGAAAGTCAATAAAATTGTTAAAAATAATTGTAGAAATGTTGTTCTACTCACACATAGTCCCATGTGGCCACGCTGCGCTCATTGATTCTGCTGGGCAGGTTGATGAGGTTTGTGTGATATTCTTTCAGTGTGGATGAGCAGTAGGTGTGTTCCACACACTGTGCTGGAATTGAACTGCTTTGGCTGGGGTCCCACACCAGCAGAAAAATACTTAGGAGCCCGAGAATCTAATGAAGAGAGGATTAAGTATTAAATAACCACCAATAATTATTGGTCTGTTGTGCGTGTTTCTGCTTTTCTGTTTGGTGGTGTGTGTATGACAGGTACAGACTATATCATGCCGTTTTCAGAGTTTTTTTGTTGTTGACACCTTTTAAGAAAGGGAACTATAGTAATCTTAATTTTGAACCATTTTTTTGTCTGTTGGCCAATTTCAGAAAGTCTTTATTGAAAATGATTGTCCTTCTCGCATAAAATCCAAAATGCGAACAGCCTTTTTAACTGGCATTTTTTTAAGTAGCTGTTTAATTTCTGAGAGTAAATATTGTGTAAAATTACTTTTTGTTTCAGTTTGACAATTTTGTCTAAATCTCAATTGTCATAATTTCATTGGATTATATATGTTCATTGTATCAGATATCAGCCACCTTGCTGTTTGCATTAGTAACGGCCATCAAAAAACATATCTGGACTAGTATCCTAAAAATATATTTTATTTTAAACAATAAAAGCCAATTTGTACAGTACAGAATTTGTACAGTTTAAATTGTGGAGTTATTGCCATTTTTATTCTGGTTTTTTAAATGTATATACAGAAGGCTCAATTAAACTTTAAATGTTACATCTCAATAAGTTGCATGTGCAACTAAAATATAATTGAAAATTGTTAAAGTTTTGGAAAGAAATCAGTTTTTTGAATTGTTTTTTGTTCAAAATATTATGATATCTTTATATTGCGAACCCAGTATCATGTATTGTATGTGTCTCATTACACAACTAATATAATGCCAATTCTTTTATTTATAAATATAAACATGTAAATTAATTAATAGAACTGCAGGTTTTGAGTGCGAGTACAGAATATTTATGCATACCCTACTCAAAATATTTAAAACTGACAATAACATTTTACAAATTTAATTCGTCTGCTATTAAGTTTATAACCGAGTCTTGTAGAGTGCATCTCTCTGAGGATGATGTTTGGAACTCACCTGTAGCCGTTGCATGATGTATGATCAAGCTGTAGAGTTGACTGGTGGGTTCTGGAGGTTTGGCTTGTCTGTAGATGGTAAAGATGCTGGTCCAAATATGTCTATCAGCTTATATTTATGTACCATCATCTCAATGGAGACTTTTCAAAGCCCTGTGCTCAAGGAGAGAGAGGAGGAGCAGACTCTAACAACGTCATAAGCGTGTGGCCGTTTACATCCTCATCTAGATGTAAAAGTTCAGCCTTGGAAGCGGCATATCATTAGCTCACGGCGACTAGGAACGTCATCCATGCTGATTTAGAGCAGATAGAGCATTACTGAAGAGAATGTGGAGAAAAGAATTAAATGGAAAGGAGGATTGTATAATAATGCATAATTGGTGTTCTTAATAGAGCTTTTTAAAGGTGGGATAACACACTCAGTTTCTGCCAATCTCATTGCAATCTTGACTACCTAAACTGTAGTATAACATACGTCAGATCTCTGAAAAGTTTTTAGTTTGATTAAATTTATAAAAGAGAGATACAGCTGTACGATTATTTCACTGTCCCCTCATATTGTTTACTTTATGCACGTATGTGTGATTGCCAAAAAAAAAACTAGGACGTATGACTTAGTTTGACTTACCACATGCGGTTCATGTCCGGCATGTTTTAACACTGGGGCCGCACCATCTATCAGTTTCAAACAGTCTTCAAATCCAGCGTTATATCCACCGTTTGTAACATCCATCACTGAAATGCCGTGAACAAACAAACACACCTAAACTTCTCTCACTATCGCAAGAGTAACAAGCTGCAGCTGCAGGCCTACAGCGCAGCCAATCTTGATAACGGGTCTTCCTATCGCTCGTCGGTTGGCAAGAGGGTGGGCTATTTCTTTCGCCTTGCCGTGGGCATGCTTTTCTGGGAGAATTGCCCAATAACAGGAATAGGATCCCTGTTCGAAACAGGGATCCAGACTTATAAAAAACTTTCCGAAACTTTCCGTCATACGTCCAACTCGTTTTTTAACAAGTTGACCACGATAAGCATGAGAAGCCAGCACGTTTAACAGTGTAAAAAAATCAGAATGCATGACATAGCATGTTATCCCGCCTTTACGTTTTATTCGTAGAGCATTGCATTAGCATTGCAAAGGTCATGAACTCTGCACAGAGGTCAATGAACTCGATGCAAAGGTCATGAACTTTGATTTGGAGTGTTTTGCCTTGAATTCAATACAAAAAGAGGGAATTATCATAGAACGTTAAACGGTGAAAAAAAGTGTTGATTATTCTTTGACTGACAGGCAGCTGTTTAACCCGGAAGGGCCTGAACGGAGCATGCTCAGTCCACGAGTACACGGGAAACTTCGAGGGCCAAAGCGTGAGGTTCAAGATGACATCAGTGTGTGGACACGTCATGAGTCTGGACTTCATCGGCAAGTGTCTCGTCTTCCTCCAAGCACTGAATGTCAGTTTGCGTGTGAATGTTTTGAGTGGCCAATGAAATGTTGCTTTTACAATCCAGTCAGATTGTTTTCTTCGATGTTTAACAGGAAAATATAACAACTGGGATAAAGTCGATCCAGCCGAGCTGTTCAGTAAAGCACCGACTGAGAAGAAGGAAGCAAACCCTAAACTAAATATGGTCAAATTCCTTCAGGTGACGATTTACCTGTCATTTCACACCTATTGGTTGTCAGCATCTTTTCTGTTATAAAAATGTATGAGTAGTGGACTTTTGACCACATTAAACCCTTTAAGCACTTTACGTGTATGCGTTTTTTACAGTTTTAATTTAGTATCAAGCTGTTGTTCTTGGCAGGTTGAAGCTAAAGGTTGTGATTATGTTGTCTTGTGGTTGGACTGCGATAAAGAAGGAGAAAACATTTGTTTTGAGGTATGCCTTATGTCATTCTGTAATGATCAGAAATTAGGAAAATGAAAAAACATTGGGGGTCAGTATGGTCGATCTTTTTAAAAGATAGCTTGTTTATTTGTGTGCGTTTTGTATTATACAGGTGTTGGATGCTATTCAGCCGTTTATGAATAAACCTTACGGTCATGAGTGTACCGTGTACCGGGCCAAGTTCAGCTCCATCACAGACACTGATATCTGCAACGCAATGAACCGACTCGGAGAGCCTAACAAGAACGAAGCTTTGTCTGTAGATGCACGGCAAGAGTTGGACCTCAGAATTGGCTGCGCTTTCACACGGTATGAAAGTGATCATTTGTGTGCTGCAGGAAGTATGAATGTTTTAAGAAGATAATATTATTGTTGTTTATTATTTATATATTTGCTCAATAGATCAATGGATTGGTCACTTAAAAAAATCTAACCATTGTCTTCAGTTTCCAGACCAAGTACTTCCAGGGAAAATATGGGAATTTGGACTCCACTTTGATTTCCTTCGGCCCCTGTCAGACCCCCACACTGGGTTTCTGTGTGGATCGTCATGATAAGATCCAGTCCTTCAAACCCGAGTCATACTGGGTTGTTCAGGCAAAGGTCTGTACTTCTGTACCAGAAATTAAATGACAAAATCTAATTTGGCTAAATTTGTTTCTCAATCCAGTTTAATTTTTTTATGTTTGTTATGCGTTCCTCACTTTTTGGATAAAAGTGCCTGCTAAATGTAAATGTGACACTGATTGTTTTAAAAAATAATATTGCTCGTATCTTTTGCTTTATTTCTCTATATTTTGTGTTCAAACAGGTTTTTAAGGGGAAGGACAGCCCGCTCACGTTGGACTGGGACCGTGTGCGAGTATTTGACCGCGATGTTGGTCAGATGTTTGTAAACATTGCAAAAACAGCTAAGGAGGCTAAGGTGTGCCTTTATCCAAATTTCAAACTCATTTCGTGTACATTTTTACAGCACTTTTACAATAACAACAGAGTAAACATCATATCAGAATGTGTCTTTTAAAAACCTTGTATCTCCATATTTTGTGATTTCCATAGTTAATTATTATTAGTCACCCTTTATGTTTGTCACGCAGTTTTGCAAATATCTAACCAGTACAAAGTATGAAAACGTGCTGGTCAACCTCGCCCTTACAGTTTTTTTCGCTGAATAACAGCGAGTTTGGACAGTCAAGGTTTCGGAAGGATGGTGACGATATGTTTTGTCGCGTGTCTATTTTACAGGTCGATTCTGTGACGAAGAAGGAGAAAGCCAAGCAGAGACCTCTTGCATTAAACACAGTGGAGATGTTAAGAGTCGGCAGCTCTGCTTTAGGTAAGCGGTTTCCCTTCTGAAATTGTGAAAGTTGCATCCAGGAATCTGTGATTTAAATTGAGAATTCAATGAAAGTACAACTTCCAAGATTCCAAACAAATATTGCTTTTGGGTAACATCAGTCCCAGAAAAACAAGTTTGTTGACATGTTTTGGTAAATGATGACAAAAGAAAGGATAAAACATATTACAAATCCTTCGGTTCAACTACAACAATTAAATCACGCAATTGACTATTGGTATTAATAAACACGTTTGTATGTGTGTGTTCATCAGGAATGGGTCCTCAGCACACTATGCAGATAGCGGAACGTCTCTACACGCAGGGTTACATCAGCTACCCTCGTACAGAGACTACACATTACCCTGAGAACTTTGACCTCAAGAGCACCCTCAGACAACAGGCCAACAGCTCTTTCTGGGGCGAAACGGTGAGCGTGACCCTCTTTCCCAACCCTGACAAGGTCATGGAAACTTAAGATCAGTTATTAGTCAGGTAAATGAAAATCTTGGAATGTTTATGTGTGTTTGTAGGTTAAAGCTCTGATGTCAGAGGGCATTAACAAGCCGAGGAAAGGGGCGGATGCTGGAGATCACCCACCGATCACACCTATGAGAGCAGCGTCTGAGATCGAGCTGGGTACGGTCGTGACCGTATTCATTAACAATTATGCATTTGGCAGACGCTTCAATCCAAAGCGACTTACATTGTATCTGAGTATGTGCTATCCCCTGGGATCGAACCCACGATCTTGGTGTTGCTAGCGGCATGCTCTAACCGCTGAGCTACAGGAAAGCTATTCATCGACTTAAAGAGATAGTTCACCTTCAAAAGGATAATTTCTGTCATCGTTTACACACCCTCTTGTCATTTCTAACCTGTTCGACTTCCGCGGAACACAACAGAAGATATTTTGAAAACCGTTGGTCCCTTGCATTGGCTTCTTGTCCATACAATAGAAGTCAATGGCTTTTTGGTTACCAATTTTTTTTTAAATATCTTCTTTTGTGTTTCGCACAAGAAAGAAAATCACACCGGTTTGAAATGACATGAGGATGAGAAAACGATGACAGAAATTTCCTTTTGAAGGTGAACTATCCCTTTAAAAATGTAGAAGAATAGAGGAGACACTTTCCGGGTTTTTTTGCAGGTAGTGATGGTTGGCGTCTGTACGATTACATCACACGTCACTTCATAGCCACGGTCAGCCACGACTGTAAATTTCTCCAGACCACGATATCTTTCAATATCGCCACAGAGACGTTCACATGCACCGGGAAGACGCTTATTTCTGCTGGTATGTACCATCTTAAGACGAATGACACACGCCATGGTTGAAGCTTTGACTATTTGGGTTACATTTGAATAAATGCTGATATCAAGAAATGCTGTCTGTCTCAGGGTACACTGAGGTGATGCCCTGGCAGGGTATTCCACTGGAAGAGGCCTTACCCGTGTGTGAGAGAGGAGACACTTTTACAGTGGACGAGATAAAACTGCTGGAGAAACAAACCAGTCCACCAGATTACCTGACTGAGGCCGAGCTCATCACACTCATGGAAAAACACGGCATTGGTGAGCGATGAGATGAGATTCTTTAGATGTCATATCTATAAAGGATCATTTATCCAAGTTTCAAGTTTGTTTTATTTTTATAGCACATTTAGTTTAGCAACCAAAGTGCTGCACAAACAGAGATATAAAACACAAGACAACCCACAGATTCATAGCATAAATTCACAATGAATTAAAACCCAAAGAAAATAAATAAGTTTTAAGATATGATTTAAAACAGTTAAAGACTTTGCCGATCTGATATAGGCTGTAAGGCTGTTCCACAGTCTAGGACCCGCCTACCGCAAAGGCTCTATCCTCTCTGTGCTCACCGTGATCTGGGGACAGAGAGGAGTCTTTGATCACCAGACCTCAAACTGCGAATGGGATTGTAAGGATAAAGTTGGTCAGATAGGTAGCTCGGTGCCAGATTGTTTATAGATTTAAAAACATAGAGAAGAATTTTGAACTCAATTCTAAAATGCACTGATAACCAATGTAACGATTTCAGAATTGGAGTAACATGATCAAATTTACGTTGTCTTTTGAGAAATTCAGCAGCAGCGTTTTGTACTATTTGGAGATGAGCGATGGAAGATTTAGAAATGCCGCGATGGAGAGAGATGCAGTAATCAAAGTGTGTTGTAATAAGCGCATGGGTACCAATCTCTAAAGTTTTCAGAGGGAGGAAAGTTTTAATTTTAGAAAGAAGGCGTAACTGAAATAGGAACTAATAACCGCATTTATTTGTTTATCAAATTTAAGACTCCGATCCCAGAAAACACATAGGTTCTTAATACCAGAAGTAAGAGGAGCAAGATAGTCGAAATCAATACTTCTGTTCCATGAATTAATGCTAGGGCCAAAGACTATAACCTCGGTCTTTGATTCATTCAGAAATAGAAAATTATGAGAAAACCATGCTTTCACTTCATCAAGTCATGCAAAAAGAGATTTCAGATCAACACGTTATCTCGTTTCAAAGGCAGATAAATTTGGGTATCATCTGCATAGCAGTGAAAAGACACACCGTTCTTTCTGAAAATAGAGCTAGAAGGAAGTACATACTAGGGCTAGGAGATATATCGTTCGATTCTTATGCTCTCAGTTTCTCAATGACTTACAGTTAAATGCCACTACATCCGAAAGCCAGAGGGCGCTCTTGCGCAGAAATTCCGAATATGGGAAACAGAAGAAGAACAATTCATTGCAGGAAATGCCAGTGGTTATGTTTTATCGCTGTTCTTCAAACCTTTTCAGGTATTTTCAGGATAATAGAGTATATTTATAGTGATGATGTTTGACGAGTGTTGCTTTTTCAAATGTACGTTATAAACGACTCAATCTCGTAGTGATTTTAGATTGAGCAGTACCTCCTACTGATCAAATAGCCGTAGTTCACGGAATAGCTGTGCATAAATATCGAATCGGTTTTTAGAATCGATTTAGATATCTACACTCACCTAAAGGATTATTAGGAGCACCATACTAATACTGTGTTTGACCCCCTTTCGCCTACAGAACTGCCTTAATTCTACGTGGCATTGATTCAACAAGGTGCTGAAAGCATTCTTTAGAAATGTTGGCCCATATTGATAGGATAGAATCTTGCAGTTGATGGAGATTTGTGGGATGCACGAAGCTCCCGTTCCATCACATCCCAAAGATGCTCTTTGGGATGTGTTGGGTTGGGATTGAGATTTGGGTTGAGAATCACCAGATCTCAACCCAGAATTGGGTTGAGATCTGGTGACTGTGGGGGCCATTTTAGTACAGTGAACTTATTGTCATGTTCAAGAAACCAATTTGAAATGATTTGAGCTTTGTGACATGGTGCATTATCCTGCTGGAAGTAGCCATCAGAGGATGGGTATATGGTGGTCATAAAGGGATGGACATGGTCAGAAACAATGCTCAGGTAGGCCGTGGCATTTAAACGATACCCAATTGGCACTAAGGGGCCTAAAGTGTGCCAAGAAAACATCCCCCACATCATTACACCACCATCATAATTGCATTAATGAGAAATTGAACAGGTGTTCCTAATAATCCTTTAGGTGAGTGTTTAATTAGCTAGTGCATACAAAGAAAAAAGAATTGGACCAAGAATAGAACCTTGCGGCACACCGCAGGAAAATTTAGCAGGCATTGCTGAAAAATTAGTCAAATATGTTAAATATGCTTTGAACTAGCTAAGAATAGTTCCCTGGATGCCCACAGAATATTCTAGTCGAGATAAAATAATTTTATGATCAACTGTATCAAAAGCCGAGGTTAAGTCTTACAAAATAAGAATAACAGAGTCACCAGAGTCAGTCGCCAATAAAATATCATTAAGGACCCGTAATAGAGCAGATTCTGTGCTATACAGTGACTTAAAACCAGACTGGCAGGTTTCAAAAATATGATTTGTACTAAGGAAAGACTGTAGCTGAAGAAGCACAGTTTTCTCCAGTGCCATTTATCCAAGACAGTTTAATGCAATTCAGATTTATTGATATTATTCTGGCCTCGTTTTAGGTACGGATGCCAGCATTCCTGTCCACATTAACAACATCTGCCAGAGGAACTACGTAACGGTTGAAACTGGCCGTAAACTCAAACCCACCAACCTGGGAATTGTTCTGGTTCACGGTTACTATAAAATTGGTAAGAAGATAGTTCAGCCTCAGTAAATAATGCAGTTATGTCGGTGTGCACAACAAGGTTGCAGGATCGAGTTCCACAAGATACAGGCGTGAATAATCCAGCACCACTCCTCAGGATACTCCAAGGGTGTTATCTGTGAATAGTGCATCGAAAGTCAATTTGGATCAAATTGAGTTTGTACATTTTACTTTGTCCTTTTGTGTGGTAGATGCAGATTTGGTCTTGCCCACTATCCGGAGCGCTGTGGAGAAGCAGCTGACTCTGATCGCTTTAGGAAAAGCAAATTTTGATCAGGTCTTACAGCACACTCTGGATATATTCAAGAGGAAGTTTCACTACTTTGTGGACTCGATTTCTGGTAATGCCAAACACAAAGAATCCATGTACAAAATATGGTTTCATGACCATATTTAGGAAATCACTTCCTGAGAGTAAAAATTGTTAAAACCAGTACTGAATTTCTGAAACTTTTAGCCCGGGTTTTATAGATGAGGCTTAGCCTAAACTTGGACTATGCCTTTAACTTTTTTTTTTTAAATGTCTTTGAAAAAACATTACTGATGTGCATCTTGAGACAAAACAATGGCACTTACATATTTGAAGATATGTCAGGGAAAGTTATTTTCAGTTAAAACAGTCAAAATTCATTTTAGTCCGGGAGTAGTCTTAAGCCTTGTCTGTGAAACGGACAGTTTTCAGACATGAAAAAGTCTGTTTCATTTTAACGAGACACAACAAGTTTCTTGGAAGAACCCTTTTTTCCTATAGAATATTGAACTGCTTTTTGAGTGGCAGTCGTAATCAGAACGTATTTGTTGTGTAACATTTAGTTCTATGGAGCAAAACATTTCATCAATAAGATTTCACTGTGGGCGTGGCAACCCACAGCTACAATATAACAACAAAACTTATATTTTTGTGGAGCAGATTTTATTTTGCTCTCTTGCTTTGTTTACTGTTCTTAGGACACAATTTACTGTACATCTCCTGCAACTGTTTAGCAAATTTTGGATCGTATTTTTGTTATACTATATTAGTGGTACTTGTCAATGCATTTATATTCACTTATAAAATATTCTTTTAATATTGTTTTTTAACAGGTATGGATGAATTAATGGAGGTGTCGTTCTCTCCGATCGCTGCCACAGGGAAGCCACTGTCTCGATGTGGCAAATGCCATCGCTTCATGAAATACATACAGGTCTGTGAGGACTCAAATCAAACTTCAAACCACAATACATTTCTATTGTGTAATTTTTACATAAATTCAAAGTTTAGTTCTGTTAAACAGTCAACTCAAATGATTGCATTTGATCCCTGAACTTGAGTTTACTGTTGGTTTTCAGATTGACTTGAACCTGTGAACTTTCTATTTGGGGCTGTCAAACGATTAATCATGATTGATTGCATCCAGAATAAAACTTTGTGTTTATATTTATAAACACAAAAACATACACATACATGCGTTATATTTAGGAAATATTTAGATGTAATTATTTATGTTTACCATAATTGTAATTACATATAAATGTTTATTCAGTTTCAAAATTTTCTCACATATATGAGTGTATGTTTTTATAAACACAAAATGAATATTCCCAGCACACCGCCATATATTATGTAAACACAAACTTTTAATCTTTTTGACAGCCCTATTTCTATTTCAATCCTCTTATGGAAACTTAAGACGGGCTCAACAAAGTTAGTCTTTTTTGTTAAAGGGATAGTTCACCCAAAAAAAATTCTGTTATCATTTATTATCCCAGAGTTTCCCAGTCCAGATCTGTATACATTTATATGTTCTGATGAACACAGAGAAAGATATTTGGAAGAATGCTTATAACCAAACAGATCTCGCCCCCCATTGACACCCATAGTAGGAAAAAATACAATGGTATTCAAAAGTGCCCCAGAACTGTTTGCTGTCCTACATTCTTCAAAATGTCTTATTTTGTGTTCAACAGAACAAAGATAATGATAAAGTTATTTTTTTGGAACAACTCGAAGGTGAGTAAATGATGACAGAATTTTCTTTTTTGGGTGAACTGTCCCTTTAATGTGTTTCGTGTATCATATTGCACAACGTTTTGTAAATCCAAAATGTCTTTTTTAAAACTAATGTCTGATTGAGATCAAAAAACGATGATAATGCACAATGACTAACGCACATAAACTTGACTTGTGCGGCTTTGGTTGAGTCTTCTGCGTATACACACATTTTCAGATTCTAATTACCATACACATGGCCACTTCACTTCACTTTAAATTCTCTCGCTCTCTCCTCTGCATGACCTTCAGCGTTGAAGTGTTTTAAATAAATGCACTTTATGTGAATCTGAATCCTGAATCATCACTCATATATTAGTCATGCAGTAAATGTCCCATATCAATCATTGCTCTTCCTTCAAATTAAACGATTGACTGTTGATTTAATTTTCCTATGTTCTCATGTTTTGAAAATAATGTTCCAAATTACTAATGTAAAGCTCAAAAGCATGACGCAACGGTTGACATTTTAGTGCTCATCCACAGGTCACAAGTACAAACTTCTTAGCCGTTCTTATGTTCTTTCAGGCTAAACCCAGTCGCCTGCACTGCTCGCACTGCGATGAGACCTACAGTTTACCACAGAACGGAGCAATAAAACTGTACAAGGAGCTGAGGTGTCCTCTAGATGAGTTTGAGCTGGTGCTCTGGACGTCAGGTTCTCGAGGCAAAACCTACCCTGTGTGTCCATACTGCTTCAGCAATCCTCCCTTTAGAGACTTGAAGAAAGGTAAGAGAGATTACATCATCTCTCTGTTTCTAAAGTCAAGCGCATTTATGCATTATTCTACTTTAAAGGGATAGTTCACCTGAAAAGAGTATGTATATGACCCTTGGACCCAGTGGAAAACAAAAGTGGATATTTTGAGAAATGTCTAAGTGGTTTTGTGTCCATACAATGGAAGTCAATGTTGTTTGGTTACCAACATTCTTCGAAACATCTTCTTTTGTGTTCTGCAGAAGAAAGAATGTCATACAGGTTTGGAATGACAAGAGATATGAGTCCCTTATGTCAATCTCTCTCTCGTTCTCTGTCTGTCTTTAGGAATGGGCTGTAATGAATGCACCCACCCGTCCTGTCAACACTCCCTCAACTCTCTCGGGATCGGTCAGTGCGTCGAATGCGAGACGGGCGTTCTCGTCTTCGATCCCACCCCTGGACCGAAGTGGCGCATGTCTTGCAACAAATGCAACGTGGTGGTGCATTTCTTCGAGAATGCCCATAAGGTGCAGGTGTCCCAGGACAGCTGCGAGTCCTGCGAAGCCTCCCTGGTCTCTGTGGACTTTAAGACGCGCTCGCCGTTTCCTGACGGTGATGCACAGCACACCGGCTGCGTGTTTTGCGACCCTGCATTCCAGGATCTGGTGGAGTTGAAATACGCGACCATGCGGCATCCTATGCACCGGGCAGGAGGGGCAAGGAGAGGGAGGGGGAAGGGACGAGGGAGGAGACCGGTGGGGAGAGGGAATCCTAAAAAACCGAAGGATAAAATGGCAGCGTTGGCTGCGTATTTTGTATAGAATGGGTTTGTTAAGTGTCTGTTGTGTAGTAAAACTCAAAGCCATGTTAACAAAACAAATTGGCAATAAAGTTTTTAAAACTGTCATCTGTCTTTCTGTGTCTCTGAATGATTATATGCAATACACTTACATGCAATACTAGACATTTCAGACAGCTGTTTCGTAGGATTGTCCATGTGTGAAGTATGTCGAACTGATGGCTAATAGAGAGAGAGATACTAACACACAGCTGGAGAAAAATCATTTCAAATCAACATTTCTAGATGTATTGTGGTCATTCCAGTCCAATCTGTTGGATTTCAACAAAATCAAACCTCAGGAGTGACGGAGTCATCCAATCGCAATGTGAAAGATTGACAGCATGACAAGATATGTGAAAACTGCGATAAAATATCACTTTTTTTTACTTTTCCTAAATGCATGTACAAATATTCTTGTTGTATTGCTTATAAGTAAATACAAACTCTGAAAAAAATACAGAGCATATTTTCTGTTTTTCTCATTTACTGCAAACACATGCAAATATAAACACAATTTTTATTAGAAATTTTGGAGAAATATTGTTAGTAGTTTACAGAATGTAAAAAAAGATAATTTTACCTAAACACATGCCTCTAAATAGTAACTTCAGAAAATAAAAAAATGTGAATTGGTCTCTTAATTTTGGGTCTGTACGTCTGTCACCACAGTTCTCTTTTTCAAATCCATAATCATTTCAAGGTACTGGTTAAAAGCTCTAGAATAATTTTTGAAACTGAAATGTAGATGTTAACACACAGGCATACTGTATAGTAAGAAAAGGAAAAAGTTATATACAGTTGTGGCTAAAAGTGATGTGAGCTAAGAATAATGTTTTCATCCTTCAAACATGTATAGAAGCTTTAATGATGATTTTGTATAGATGTTGTGTAGTTGGAGTGCTTTGAGGAGAAATAGAGGTAAAAAAGCAGTAAGTGTGCAGGAGATGATCATCACGAACAATGGTGGACTAGTGGAATATTAAGAACTCATTACATAATTGATGTTGTATTTACTGTACTTTGTGGCTTCTTAATTCATTTATTGAATATTAAATGAAAACCATATTTTGACTGATTTGAGCGTGATTGTGGAGTGATACAAAACACATTTCAACATGAATCATGGTAATACCCCTTTTGTGGAATTTGATGATACTGCATTTGGACTCAACATAAATAAAATCCAATAAAGTTCCAATAAAACCCATATATTTAGGTGTCCAGTTTAAGTTTGCTTTAAATAACAGTTCACCCGAAAGTCAAATATTTTTTCTTCTTTTACTCAAACTGTTCCAAATCTGTATAGATTTCTTTGTTCTGATGAACACAGAGATATGTTAAAGAATGCTTGTTCTCTTTTGCCACCATTGGACAAACATGTAGGAAAAATTAATGTATAAAGCAATTTTTCAATCTTTCTCTACGTTCATCAGAACAAAGACATTTAGGGGTCAATGACGTGACATGTATTTTTTGTGTCCAAATTCATTATTTTCCTAAAAAGAATTTGAATAAATACATGTCATATATCAAATGGATCTACAATATGTCCTTTATAAGAAACCCTTTTCATTTTATTGAAATTCAATAGATTTTTTGAGTTTTGGTGTTTGAAAGACCAAAAATGTCAGGTGGTGCGACCGTCCGAACATACAAACAGAGAACAAAACTGAGAAATAAATGTTAATTTTCTTAATAAAATATTTTGGCATGATTTTATGTTAAATTTCTTATATATGAGGGGAAAAATACTCAGTGCTAAATACATTATATGTATATTATTTTAAATTAATATATGGTCGCACCACCTGACATTTTCTTATTTGTCATTGACCCTTATACAGACAAGAAACAACTTGAGAGTAAATGAAGACGGAAGGAATTTTCATTTTTGGTTGAAACGTTCCTTGAAGTGTTTCAACTCCAAACACTATTCTCAATAAAACCAAAATCAAACAATTTTTCACTTTATTTTTTATTATTTAGATAGTTGGGTCTTAGCATTACTTGCGGATTTGAAATATTTCTCCATCCTACCAGATAGCAGCAGAAATGATTTGTTCAGCCCTGTTGTAGTTCATGACAGAATGTAGTAAATCTCTCCGTTTAATTTTTGCAGCACAGGTGAATCATTTCTAGCAAATAATTTCACAGCCCAGCGGGATCCCCGAACCCCACTTTGAGAACTTGCCTATTGACAAGTAGGATCATTGTGTAGGATGTAAATAAACCTTGCAAACATTCTGCTTTGCACTCCATGACGGATGACTCAGAAACCAGCAATAAAGGTGAAGATTTTATCCAGCAGACTTCAAGCCAAACTGTATAATCTCCTTTACTGTACACATCCGGTACAACATATATACAATGATCACAGATATACAGCAGGATCCAGACACACCTGGCCTGTTAGAGAACCCCAAATCAGCATTTCTTCTCAAGTCTTTGATTTTTCATAACAAAAAAATATTGCTATAGGCCGCTAAAAATAACACCAAACCCTCCCTTTCCCTAACACGTATCTGATCTTTAAGTGTATTTGAATGAATCTGGAATTGGTCTGATGTCCTGAGGGAATGATGCAAAGTTGCGGCTATACAGAAACATGAAGTAAAAAATTGTGTTTGCTTGTTAACAACCAGCAACCGGATAGCAGTTGTATGAAAATAAACAGAAAAAAATTGTATACATTCCATTCTGCCAGCAATAATCTTTAAAAGCACATTCATGTTAGTGGATGCTTTGGAATGATTTTAGTTTTTAACGCAAACGTTTGTTCCGTTGTATACATTACATTTGCCATCTCAGTCCTTTGAATTAGTCACCATGTACTTCTATATCCGTCAAAACAATAAATAAAGATATTTCTGATTGGTCCTTGAGATAAAAATAAAATACGCAAAGCTCACAGACACATTATGAATTCGCGAATTGTGTAATGTCACTTGATACGTTGAGCGTTACTTCAAATGAGGCGTTAAGTTTTCCGTCCGCTGGAAATCATCTTTGGACTGTAGAAAATGAGCCCTCGAGCCACAAATACACAAACACACCTCACGGCGAGGAGAATTAACACTTATGAGAAACATGATAAGACAGAGAAAGTGATGAAAAACAGAAACTTCATATCCTGGAGTGCATAAGTCCAAACGTCTGACTTCATAGAACACTGTGTCCACCCTCAAACACGCACACAAGCTCACACACAGAGCTAATTGAATATTTACATCAAAATTGACAAACCACACAGATTCAAAAATATGTGAAAGAAAAGTGATGCATAGCATGACGTAAAACCCACCGGCAACAACAATTTATTTCTTGTTTTCGGCTTCCGAACTTCTGAAGTGCACTGTAGTCTCGAATGTGTGTGTGTTTGTGTTTTCATGCCACAGGTGATAGCACGGTGCTCCTTTAAAAAGGAAGAGAAGTCCAACGCTACAGGTTTCAGTCCTCCGGTAAAGCACGTCATTGTGTAACAGTTTGTCAAGATATTCGTCCATTTCACAAACCGATGTCTCATTTCGTCCCTTGGTTAGTTTAATTTTCTCTCTCACGTGTCTGCGGTCGGTGGCAGTGTGTCTGTTTATGTAGAGAGAGAGTGTGAGTGCTGTGCCTCAGCCTGCCTATAGGGGGCGCACAGCATCTGACAGACCCTCACTTAGCATGCTCAGAAAAGCGCTTTGGATCCTTGGTTCTCAAACTCTGACCAGGCATCGTTGAGCTCCATAAAAATCATTTTAGCGTACTGCTCGTACGGCTTACCTGTAGCCTAGAAAAAGTGAGAAAAGTAGCGGTTTGTTATCAAAAACGCCGAATACAATATATAAAATAAAAAATTATACTTGTGTAAAGCATCGTTTTTTTATCACGAACCTTGTCTGGGTGAACAATTAGCACAGCTTTCCTGTAGACTCTCTTCACCTGGTCAGGTGTGACCAGATCAGCCATGTTGACTGGTTTCCAGCGCGTCTCTCCCTCCCACAAAACCGTGTGCAGTGTGGAGAGCAACGCTCTTATGTTCCGCTCCTTTCCTTCAATCCAATCGAAGATCTAATATACCAAAAAATCCCTCATCATCAGGGTCACAGGACATTCTCCAGTGCTTCTTGAGAAATTCAACACAATCTAAAAATCAAGTGAGAGCCCTGACAAAAGCTTTGAGACTAGGGTGCTGTTGTACCTGAAGTTTGAGAGGGTCCATGTCTCTAGACATCTCCTGTTTTCTCATCTCGGCGATGGTCCTGGGTCCCCTCCTATCAGGTTTAGAAGCGAAACCTTGTGTGGACAGAAGATCCTCAAAGTCATCCTCTTTCACCTTGGGCTTTGGACCTAAATGAGACGAGGAACATTTAGATTTGCGCACGCCTGTCATTCATGTCCGTAGCATAAATATTTGAGATTCTGGGATTTAAAACGAAATACTTCTCTCATAATAATAAACAACAGTAATATTCATGTAGCCTTTGCAAATAAGTAAAAACACGAAATAGAGGGTATGCACGTGATGTCACTTTACCACGTGAAACACGCCAAAACACACTCCCTTGAGTGGCAAAACACTCAGCAAAATTGCTGCTTGCAATATCAGGAACCGCAATTCCACGCAACATATCCGAACATATCCTTTGCAAGTCGTAATGATACAGTTGAATCTAACTGCTTGTAATTTCAGCAAATAATTGCGTGTTTTGAGTGTGCCACTCAAGGGGGCGTGTCCAGGCGGGTTCACGTGGGAAAGTGACGTCAATGCATACCCTCTATAGAACAAAACACTGTACACACTAGAGATTCACACTAGAATCTTACCAAATCCCAGCCCTCTGATTCCCCTGTCTTCTCGTCCACCAATCACACTGAAACTGGGGTTGTAGTTTGGTTTGGCTGGTTGGCTGGCAGGTCTGGTGGGTGGGGCTTGTGGTTTGGAAGCCGGGTTCGGAGGAATCCATGGTTTGCTGGGGCCGGAGGAGGGCCGAGGGTTCTGTTGCCACTGTTGACTCGTGTTCTTAGAGCCACCAGCAGTGGTCGCTGTTTTAAATCCCGAGCCAGATACTCCTGCACTGGATGAGCCTAAACACAAACCCATCTTGTTGACTGACAGGGAAAAAGTCAAGTGGATATATTTTACATGACTGACATGACGGAATGCTGGGTAAGGGGTCAACGGACTCAAAAAAACTCACCGGGCAGTGTTGAGCCCAGGCTGGCGAGGTCAGCGAAAGGGTCAAAGCTTTGAGATTTGGCCTTGGAGAAAGATGACACTCCGGAGGCTAAGCAAAAAAAGCAAACAATTAGGGGATTGAAAAAGTGTAGACACATACATTTGAAATTTTGTTTTGAGAACACGTCCAGCAGCATTCATTTAAAGACGGCACTTGATCATTTGTCGAGATTAGATGGTGATCAGGGGTCTGATGAGTAAATGAACTGTTGGACTTGAATGATGAAGTTAGAAAGAAAGACTTTATTGATTGATTTTCAAAGTGATGTAACAAATTAAAGATCTTTGATTGGTTAGTAAATTACCACTGGTAGTAGGCTTGCTGTCAGTGGTCATGTTACTGGTGGTAGTGGTTCCTCCTGGTGCCCAGTTGTCCCAGCCACCCAACAGATCTGGCTGACTCGCTGATGACGTCATCTTGGGTGTCTCACCCGCCAACTCATCTGTCATTTCAAACATTTAGTTGGAAACATTGGATGCAATGAATGACACGGACGTTTTATGCATATTGTTAACGATATTATTTCAGACTATTTCATCAATGAACAAGGTAAAATAAATACTGTTTTATTCTGATCAGACACAATAGCAGAACTCACTAAGGTTAAAGAGGCTGGAGTTGGATCCAGGGGGCGGAGCTGTGAAACTCTCTGACGCCAGGAGATCACCAAACAGATCAGATCCTGAAGATCCTGATCCCACACCAAATGGGTCAAAAAAGTCTGAGAAAAAAACAAGATGATTGTAAGACAAAACATAAAAATACATACTTCTTTCAATAAATCCTATTTTAAGACCACTCGTTTTTTGCATTAAATAATTTTTATTCAATATACATTGTGTTGCTTTCAAAAGAATTACTTGTGCATAGGTTTATGATATAATTTTCAATATTCAGGTTTAATTTTTCTTCAATTCATTTGACCAATACAGTTTTAAACAAAAGCAAAAGTCCCGCAGATGTAACTTGGAGTTGCTCAGACATGTTTTGCTCAACGGCACAATGGAGATCTGGGGTTGAAATCGCTCTTACCATTTGTTGTTGCCGGTGCTGGTTGACTTTGTGTGTTACTGAAGAACAAATCCTCTGCTGAACTTTGGCCTATGAGATCTTCTGTATCTGAAGAAGGTGTATTGTCGGGTTGTGGGGCGAACAGATCGTTCAGGAGATTACTGTTACTGGCTGAACTTTTCATTTTCATCTCAGCAGGGTGAGCTGTACTGGCCTGAGGGCAGGGGTCAGAGTTCAGGCCGAGCAGATCCTCTGTGTCAGGCTGAGGGTCAGGTGGTGTGATGCTGAAGTCCACCTCAAAAAGCGGTTCGCTGGTGTCACGTGATAGAGTCCCATCAGGAGGGGCGGAGTAAGACACTGACTCCTCCTCTGAGTCTGCGCCGCTCAAATCATCCAGGTCATCCAATTGGCTGTCAGAGCAGCCATACTGCCTACCGCCATCTGAAAAGGCACATCAAAAGAAAGTTGTGTTGAATTGACCAGTGCACACTAATCCCATCAGTTATATTTGGGGTGTTTAAGAAAACGAGCCACCTAAAAATATATTTAGCTACAAAGTTTTGTTTACCTTCCCAGTCCAGTGTTTCGAAGAAGTTGTTGGCGTTGGCGTCGATGCTTTGAGGGGACGGTGAGTCTGGTTCTGTTTGTGGTTCCTCAGGTGAGGACTCTGGTATTGAGGGTTCAGAGGCGTAACAGGCTGTAGAACCGGGCTGCCGGGGAAGCTCTGGTTTACCTGAACAGACAGAAAAATATTACACTTAAATTTGTATTTATTTTATGTCATATGTTTGATTTTATATTCAACCTTTTATTTGACCATATTTTTCATTGTGTTTTATCATATTTTTAAGTCTTACATTACCTTATATTTTATCTTTAAGATTTTTTATTTTAATCTATTGTATTTTTATCTTATATATTTGGTTTAACATTTGTATTTTAGATATGTATAATTTTTCATTTTTATAATTCTTATCTTTGTCTTATATTTGTATCTTTTATCTTTTTTATTTTATTTAACTTTATTTAATATTTTAACATATTTTAACTGATTTTTTATCTCTTTTTATCTTATTTTAACAGATTTTTATCTTATATTTTATCTTTTAGATTTTTGTATTTATTTTGTAATTCATCATTTATTTTATTGTATTTTATATCTTACTTTATCTTATACTCAATGTTGAAAGTCATAAAAACAAGTAACGAAAACAAAAACATTGATAAAATATATGTTCCATGTAAACCAAGAACTCACCAAACTTTGTCAGGATCTGCTGCTGTTCATCTCGGCTGGAGAAAAGGATTTTTGGATTGAGGCCTTTCGTGGCAAAGTTCTCCCAGGGCGGAGTCTTGTTGCAAGGGCGATCCTGAGGCTCCACTTCTACATTTACATGTACCTGGAAGAGGTCCGGATATTTCTCTTGGATGTCACACGCGTCAAGATCGTACCTGCACACACAATATTAAACATAAACAGTTTGAATAAAGACCATTATATGACTAATAATTATATTATTCTGCGAGCCTGTGATACTAACTTTGCAAATTTGACGGTGGAGGCGTTTCTGGGCACAAACCCCGAATGAAACTGAATCTGAAACATCTTCATAGAGGCCATCTGCAAAAACACAACATGATTCTCTATAACTAGAGTGATTTAACAAAACCTGCAACCGCAAATTACAATAAAACATAAGTTTACAATCAAGATTTAGAACGTTTTCTCATACTTTGGCCTGCAAGCGTCCACCTAGCGTAGCGCGGGCGTGATAAATGACTATAAGAACATCTCCCTGCACGGTTACATTTAGAGGAATCTCCGCCCGGCCGTCTTCCATCCTAAAATCACTGTGAAAATGCAGTAAATCAGCATAAATTACATTGATACATGTAACAGCTTCATCACAGGGTGGAAAAAAAACTTACCTCATTCGGTCATACTCTTGCGATGTGGTCGTGACGCGCTCATCGCCAACGTAGACTTCGCAGAACGGCCGGCATCCGTTGCGCTGTTTATTAAAGAGCGGTACGGGCGTCATTGTGACAGAGCGGATGGTGATTGGCTTGGTGTGGGGGATTATGGGCTCTTCTGCCATCATATCACACATGTATTCAATATACCTGCGAGCCCAGAGAAAAAAAATCGAATTACTGAGTAATCAAACAATAATTATATGTATTGTAGTTTGAACTTTACTAAGCTGTCCATCAAACAGATGTTTTAAAGTAAAGTAAAAGCTCAATGATTCGAGACGTATTTCTGTTCTGCAATTAACGGTTAAATATTTGAGGTTCAAACAGACATTTAATCCTATGAACTAAGTTTGCTTGACATAGTTGTGCTTACCCTTTTAATAAATGAGCCTATCATTACTTTCTTATTCACATAGTCTTACATACTACCTTATATACAAACATATATGTTCAGCTTTATATAGTAACTGAACTTGATCTATTTGTACGCAGTGATTATAGCAATTCACTTCAAATCTACTTGAAGTATATTTAAGTATACGTCAAACACAAACAAATAATACCTGAATAGGAACATACAGTTGTGCTCAAAAGTTTACACACCCCTTGCAGGATCTGGAAAAAGGTGAAACTTTTGGAAAAATAAGAGGATTTTTTAAATTAAGGTTTATTTTTAATATAGTCCTGCCCTGAGCAAGTTATTTCACTAAGAGATATGTTAAAATAAGGTTCACACTAAAGAATAATAACAGATTAACTAAAAATAGCCCAGGGAAAAAGTTTACATAACCCTTATTCTTAATACTGTATGATGTTACCTAAACAATCAATGACAGTTTTTCTGCTGGTCATAGTTGTTTAAGGGTTTCTTGTATGTCATGAGTCATACGACTGTCCAATGATCTTCAAAACAATCACCAAGGTCCTCCACAATCTTTGCTTTTTCAGCATTTCTGTAGATTTGACTGATGTCCAACAGTAACTGTATGATGTTGAGATTCATCTTTTTACATTGAGGACAATCAAGAGACTCATACACAACTATTACAATAGATAGAAACATTCAGTGCTGCACACAAAGTCAACATGATTCATTTAAAGTCGGTGGGTGTAAAACATCTGAAAATGGTTTTGGTGTAAATTGTTATTGTTTCATTTATACATCTTATTTTTCATTTACTAATGGCCATCAGAAGATTTAAAAATACATAAATGTTTTTCAGGAAATTAAATATGTATTTTTTACATCAAAACCATTAGTGAAATAACTTGCTCAGGGCAGGACTAAATACAAAATAAACCTTAATAAAAAAAATCCTCTTATTTTCCAAAAGTTTCTACTTTTTCCAGATTCTGCAAGCGGTATGTAAACTTTTGAGCACAACTGTAAACTTAAAGTGCAAACATAATACACGCAGAGTAAACTGTAAGTATTATGTAACGTTTACTTAAAGAAAACTTACTAAATAAAAACTACTACACTAGTGATTTACTGAAAGTATACTTTTATAAACAAAAAAATGTGCTGCAGAACATGTTGGATTACCTAGTTTCACCATATTAGTTCGCTTGAAGTGTAGTTGCAGTATAAAAAAGCAGTTGTAAACTAGTTGTGTACTTAAAGTTTACTACCGTCACACTTTTAAAAGTATACTTTTATAAACTAGAAAGTAGGGCAATTTAGTCACAAGTAGTACTTAAATAGAACACTTGCAATTATATTACTAGTATACTGCTATTAGTATGCAAAAATATATTGTATAGTATTGGAAATAGATAATCACTAAAATATACTTGAACTTTTTTTAAAATACACTTAATAAACTGAACTTGAAGCAGACTTATTTCTGTAATGAGTCCTATAACCTAGCAACCAGACGGCTTTAGCAATGCCCTGGAAACCACCCTGAACATTATGTTTTCCTTCACATGTAAAAATCTATTTTCTTCTCTGTACTTCTTATTAACAACCCAAATCTACAGATCTTCACTTCTGCTGAATGTTCTCTTTCAGACGGTTCACTTCCTCTTCCGCTGACTTTCAGAGTCGTATTATCAGCTCCAGAAACCACTCAAGTTCACACTTGGTTAGAATCAGAAGATTCACAGGTACCAGTCGAGTTCGCCAGAAGCTCACGGTGAGCCGAACAACAGGTGAGGTTACAGCTGTGGTAGGAAGTGACATCGGCACATTTGCAGCTTCCTCCACAATACCTTGGATTTGTGTGAAGGCAGCTGGCCTGCTGTTTTTGATTCACTGCGTGTCTATTTTTGCTCTAGTTGGTTCATGTGCATGTAAATATCAAGGAGCTGATGCTTCTTTTTTTAAAATTGAAAGTGAATGAGGAACACTGACAGAAAGTTGTTACCGTTTGTGTGAAGGAGAGATACCCGGTGGGCATCGCTTCATGCTGAACATGTAAACTGCAGCTTCGGGCGTGGAGAACAAGCGGCAGAAGCAAAGGAACGAACAAACCACGACAGCCGAGGCGGCCCGCCCATCCTACGTCCAAAACACATACAGGAAAGTTATGAAGATGATTGGCAATGTAAACGTTGACATAAAAAGATTAATTCTCTTATTTTGAGTCGGTATGTATGAACTTTCAACTAAAAATGTTTTTTTATTTTACTAACCCTCTGTTTAAGTGCTTACCAAGCAATGCACGATGCAGATGTTCCTCTGGTCCTGTTTGAGCCACTGGTGCATGTTCTTACATATACTGTACAAGTTCTTCAGAGTAGGACCGCGTCTGGGCTGCCAACCACACTCAGACACCTAAACATAAAAATATAAAATCATTCAAAAATATCACATGCTGGCCTCATGATGAGCTTAAATTGAGTAGAACGAATTTCTTTGAAACAATCTCAATATTGCGATATCATTTGAAATGAAATAAATAAATGAGTCTATTGGTCAAATTCATCTTTAATTTTGTTTATTTAGCGTCTAGTTTTGGTCAAATTGAGTGAAGGGAAGCAAAGAGACAGCTGTAACCATTAGTGCTCTTAAAGCAAACTATTAAAGGTCCAGTGTATGAAATTCTGCGCCATCTAGTGGTGAGGGTGCGAATTGCTACAAAAAGCTCACACCAGCCCTCCCTCTCCCATTAGAAGCACCCTGGTGGCTGACACAGGACTAAGACATTTTGCTCTTTTGCTGAAGGAGCTCTCTAGAGCAGTTTGTCCGTTCAGGGCTTCTGTAGAAACAAAATGGCGAATTCCATGCAAGGGGACCAAAGGTGTATGAAGATAGAAATAGCTCATTCCAAGGTTATAAAAACATAACGCTTCATTATGTAAGGTCTTTATACACCTCTGAAGACATATAGGTATAATATTACAATTCTGTCAAAATCTTCCAAATAATGAGACATTGGACCTTTCAATTTAAAATGCTTGATACAACTTAAACTTCCTGGTTATTATGGATGTGTCCGGGCCTTTTAGTCGTAATCTCTATAAACAGTCATTACAAACCAACGCTTTGACATTTTGAACAGAATGCACATCTCTCACTAACAGCTTCCTTTCCATATGTTTCCAATGAAACGTGTCATACTGATGTCAATACATCTCCGTTTACATTTATGAATTTGGCATTTATCTGGATGCGATGAAGCACAAAACATCCTCTCTTACCCTGTTGTGAAAGCGAGCGGGTCTATAGGAGCGTTTGGATAGGTTATAAACGGCGTAATGACCCGCGTGACGAGAGTCCAGGAACAAACGCACGTCCTCAATGTTATTCTTGATGGCAGATTCCACACCTTCGGCTGGGAAAGACATGACTGCCAACACAACCAAGAAAACACAATCAGGTTAAATGACAAAACTCTGAATGTATTTGAAATCTGTGTCCCACATGCATGTTAAGGACTCGTACCTGCTACTCTGGAGGTGATGTAGGACAGGTCGAGATCTCCTTTAGCATAACTGAAACAGGATGAGGATTATTATTGAAATAATTAACCATTTAAAGACATTTCGATTCACACACACCAATCACACAGATGGATTTAGTAGGTAAACTATTTAGCTATAACATCTAAATCAAATTTTACTCTATGAGGGTGAATTTTTGGCTTTGGACACACAGCATGAAGAAGCAATGGGGTGGAAGCTCACACAACCTCTCTGAAAGCACGCACGCGCACACACGTGTGTGTAATGCAAACACAAACAGACACATACGGTTCTGTCCTGTAGTTACCTGGGGCTGGATGGGGTTGGTGATTTGGGACCAAAAGATGTGATTCGGGAAGAGAATGAACAAATAACACAATGAACAAAAACAGAAAATGGGCCAACTGAATAAACTGGACAGATATGTGGGGATGTGAGGGGAATAATTATCAAACAAGATTATAAAATGCAAACAGATTATGGCAGGGCATGTGGAGGGATCAGATCTTGTACAGCAGCGTGTCACAAACAGAACCCTAAATGAGTTTACAATAACATTACCAGTCCAGTCACTACCATTATTCATCTTCTCATGAGCTAGTACAGTCAACAGTAAATCAAAACAGATATATTTACTTCGATAGCAAACGTCAATGATCATATAGTGCTTGATGCATGAGTCAACATTATCCTAAAGTAAGCACATATGCTTTTAAGTTTAATTTTTCATCAACATGTTTTGTTGAACCTGCAAATATGTCACACTCCATAAGTATGATGGGTTGCCAGATATGGCTGCAAAATATATCCAAATATTGCAAATTTGCATATCGAAATACTTTGCAATACCTGAATGATCATCATTTTTGGATAGAAATGAAACTTCTTTCATCATTTACTCACCTTCAAGTTGTTCCAAATCTGTACAAATGTCTTTGTTCTGATG
This sequence comes from Triplophysa dalaica, assembly GCF_015846415.1. Lineage (NCBI taxonomy): Eukaryota > Metazoa > Chordata > Actinopteri > Cypriniformes > Nemacheilidae > Triplophysa > Triplophysa dalaica. The sequence goes on from NC_079545.1 coordinate 14,138,200, forward strand.
AAAACACAAAGAAAGATATTTGGAAGAATGCTTATAACCAGACAGATTTTGCCCCCGTTCACTCCAATAGTAGGAAAAAATAATGTTAGTCAAAAGTGCCCCAGAACTGTTTGCTGTCCTACATTCTTCAAGATGTCTTCTTTTGTGTTCAACAGAACAAATGATGATCAAGTAATTCTTCCTACTATGGGAGTCTATGGGGGGCAAGATCTGTTTGGTTACATGCATTCTTCCAAATATCCAAATACATTTATGCACATTTGAAACAACTTCAAGGTGAGAAATGATGACAGAATCTTCATTTTTGGGTAAAGTATCCCTTTAAAATAAGTTTAAGGTCATCAGTTAGCAGAGAGACTGAAACACAAGTGCATGTGGGTGCAACAACTAGTAAGACTAACTTAATTTGCATAGTTTTTTTAGTTAAATTTTACTTCAAAAAGTAATAAAATGCTCATACAAAAAATCCTGCTAGATGTTTTTTTCAGTGTGGAAGATGATCAACAATCAGAAAGAACGTAAAACATGTATTCCGGTTATACTGCTGCCAAATGTTTGGAGTAGTCTCTTAATTTTCAGTTTGTAAATATATTTTAATAGAGTAGAATAAAATAAATAGAGTATTACTGTATAACAGACAGTATGACACATTTAGCTATTTATTGCGATTTTGGAATTGTGAATTTAACATGATGACCCACAACAGTTTTTTTGCCACTGGTTACGACATAAGTGCCCAGTTTTATGATTTCAAACATATATAAATCACATGCTTTGATTTCACACGCAGAGGTGGGTGACAGCTATCACATTTTTGTTTTGTCAGCTGGATAAAGTGACATCTGATACACCAGCAGTATATTAACCTTATACCACTGTAATCCCTCAAACAATCTGTCAGTGAACAAAACATGAGATAACGAAACCAAGACAAGCAAGAACGCATTTCAGCGAGCGGCTGCTCTAATAAAATGGAAAACTTTGAATCGACATTCTTCTGTGTTTCTCTCACCTGGCCACAGACTGGATTACTTTAGATGACGTGTCTTTGATGTTGGTGAGGAATCTTTCTGTCCCTCCTTTCAGAATATCCAGAAATCCTCCGCCCATTCCTTGATCTACATCATACACACCTAAACACACACAAGACAATGTCATTATAAGTGCTTAAACAAAACAATACTTTTGATGCATACATTATATTTACATGAGACTTGTTTGTCAAAGACTCCAATTGAGATTGTAATTCAGACAAATAAAACTGAACGGTAGCAGGCTTGAGGTATTTTCAGTTAGTAAAACAGAGCAAAGTCAGCAGATGGTGGACAGGGGAACAATCCTCTTACCACACAGAGAGAAAAAGCCCTCGCCCTGGTGTAAATATGGGGGTGGGGTGTGTTTATTTGTGTATGGTTTTATAGTATCATGACACCAGGATGATGGTTACATTTCTAAAAAAAAAAAAAAATCACACTGCCTGTATGTGTATTCATTTGGTTTTCTAGTAACATTTTCATTACACACTTGATTTATACTGTCCACATGCTGTCGAGCAATATACTGATAACATTTCCATAACCCCACAAATATTCATTTTGAAGCGCCAACAAACACAAACAGCCACAGTAAAAATGAAGAGACCACTCACTCACCGAAAAAGTAATATTCTGTCATTATTTACTCATTCTTAAATTGTTCCAAATCTGTATAAACTTCTTTGTTCTGATGAACACAGTGAAAGATATTTGTAAGAATGCCTATAAGCAAACGGTTCTTGGCAACCATTGACTACCATAGAAGGAAAAAAAATGTTAGACAAAAGTGCCCCAGAACTGTTTGCTGTCCTACATTTGTCAAGATCTCTTCCTTTGTGTTCAACAGAACAAACAGTTCTGGGGCACTTTTGATTAACATTGTATTTTTTCCAACTACTGGAGTGAATGGGGGGCAAGATCTGTTTGGTTATAAGCATTCTTCCAAATATCTTTCTCTGTGTTCATCAGAACAAAGAAATTGATTCAGATTAGAAACAACTCGAAGGAGAGTAAATGATGAAAGAATTCTCATTTTTGGGTGAACTATCCCTTTCAGTAAAGCATTTCTCCCAAATTCCAAAAGGGAATATTGTTTTTTTATTAGCACAAACTGGTCAAAATAACACTATAGATGCAATGTTTGCAGATCTTGAACACTGCAGAGAAAACAAAGTCATGTGCATGTCTAAACAATACAATGCTAATGTTTTTACATGTATTTTAAGATGGATAAAAATATTGCTGTCATTCCTGGAGTTTGCTTTTATGGAAATTCAACAGACTCTGGACCGGAATGACCACAGGAAAACTGGTGTGATCTCTTAATTTTTTCCACGGCTCATATCGAACCTAAATGTAAACCAATGTCTTCTAAAGCAAAACGATGGGTTTGTTTAAGAATATCCATATATCAAACGTTTTAAAATATAAACATTGGATTTGGAATATGAAAGAGAGGGTGCATTCATAAATCTAGTTCGAGTTGATGCTGTCTCTAACATGATGTAATCGTATCGTGTTCAAAACAAGAAAATCACATACTGTACATCTAGGATGGCTTGGAGTGAAGAAATAAGAGAATCTCAATTTTGGGGTGAACTTTTCCTTTAATAAAGAAATAAATCGCCTCTAGAGTACGAATCTCCATTTACACCACACTAGCTTAAAGCATTTTTAAATTCAACTATAAACATTTAAGCTTAATTTTATCTGGCAAACAAAGCTCAGTAAAATGTGGTTTAACGAAGAGCTGTACTCACCAGCATTTTGTATGATGTTGATCTGCGAAGGAATCTGTGCGCTGTTGTTCCCGAATCCTCCGTTCTGCTCCAGGAGCTGTAAGGATTCATATCCATCATACACAGACCTCAGACAGTAGTATGGACTTAACAGACTCATGGGGACCACCGTCCTTCCCAAAACAACATTAGAAGCAAGACCAAAGCAGAAGAGCGCTGTCTACACACGGATGTGAGCGCCGTGTGTGTATCCACTACAGTCAATGATAGAGAAACATCAAGGCTGCTGGGTAATCGCTTTAATCCAGAGAGAAACGCCGTCTTAAACCGGATCACATGAAGGCAGTGAGTTATCCTCTCCAGCATGTGTGCACACAGACGCCTGGCAGACACGGAACAATAACAACTACAGCCACGCACAAAAGCTTCAACAAACCGCTAACCATTCTGTTTAGACCGTCTTAAGATGATCATCCAAATCAAAGTTGGAAAGTCTCTCTCTTTAGAGAGACTAGTCTTGCTTGTTTATCAGTAATTTCTGTCCTCATGTAGTGAGATCATTAGGTCAGAGAGAGAGAGAGAGAGAAAGAGGGAGAGATGAGACGTTGCTTTGTCTGTGGGAGGTTGTGATGGGAGGGAGGAGGAAAATGAAGGAAAGAACATGAAGGAAGAGTGCGGCGTGTCTCTAAATGGCCCTTCAGAGAGTTGGGATCAGTATGTGAGACTCTGCTTGTCTCCGTGGGAGTGTGTGTGTGAATGAGGGGTTTGTTTCATTGAAGAGTCTTTTAACTAAAACCGGTCCGCCAATCAAATGGTAGCTTTACTTTGGGAGTACTAAAGCAGAATAATAGCGGTCGATCAATATGATTTCAAAATGGTATTTGGTCTTTGGCTTTAAGAAAGAAAGAAAGCATTAAAAGAATGAGTTTCATTCAGACAGGGTGTACCTCAGTAATGGGTGATTTGGGGTTGACGTTCCTCGCTGCAGCGATCTCCTGCAGTTGGTTAACAAGCTCGTTGATCGACAGCCGCTCCTCCGGGTTGATTTTTAACATTGATCCTGAAAACAAACGCACGTGGCATCATAAAACTGCTTTCACAAGAGCTCCAAGCAGGAGGAGTTCTGAGTACTTTTGGGGATTATGTAAAGGTTCATGAGGACGCTTACGGACGAGTTGGTGAAAGACTGTGTACTTGGTGTCGTTTTGAGGAATGTTGTATTTGCCGTTGACGATCTGGAGCTTGGCTCCTTCTTCAAACGGATGCTTTTTAAAACAGAGCAGATACAGGATACAGCCCAGAGCCTGACAAACACAGAGAGAGTATCAGACAATGCATAGTGTCACATGGTACGCTTCAGAAGTTTAATGAGTTTTAACAAAATGCTGATGAACTAGTCACCCATATGTCTTGTTTCTCATTTATCGGGTAGTTGGAATACAGATCGATCATCTCTGGTGTCCTATAAGCTGGAGTTGTGTTTCTAGTAATCTAAAAGAGAGAGAGAGGAAGATTATTATTTATTAGAGTGAGAGAGAGAATATTATTTTCAATTCAATTTCGCTTAGATAGCACTTTTTACAATTGTGCATTGTTGCAGCTTTACATATGTTACAGCAATAGTTACTGTGGTTGTGATATTAAATTTATGAAAAAAAAACATTATTATTCTTAGAATACATGGTACTCTTGCAATTTTTCTCAGTACATGAACATTGATGAAACTGGACTGGAAAAAGTTTGTAACTGGACATTTCTATTCATAGTACATTTAAAGGTATACAAATAAACTATGATAGTCTTATGATAGACTTAGATGCCGTTTTGCTTGAAAACAGTTTACTAAACCTCAACAAATTTTAAATAAAACAATAGTACTGCAAACAAATCAATACAGGAAAAGCATATTAAGTTTACTATTAAATGAGATGAAGAGCTTTAATACAGAAAACACTTTTTTTCAACAACTGGTTACAAAGACACACAGCCTACGAATAAGCACAAACAAATGTTTATTCAGTAACAAGTGGAGGTTTTGGACATTGTATGGATTTCAATTTACTACCAATGACCGATTGACCTTGACCAATGACCTTTAATCCAAGATGGCGCCGAGCATGGCAGCGGCGTTGCGAGCTCCAACCAAACTTTGCAATCTTTCGTCGTTTTTTAGTGCTGGACGCTCTTAGTCTTATTTTATATGACAGACGCACACTCCTGGAAATTGGCTCAATTGTCGCTAACCGCAAACCAGACTTTGAGTTCAGAAACGCCGGTACTTTGTTTACAAAAATGGCCCCAGAGCCCTTTGTATGGAACCCGTGACCACAAAAGCGCAGCCGGAAAATGGGGAAGAGAGCCGGCATCCACGTCAGACTTAGACGCCGTGCACACCGACCTCCGCTACCAACTATTCTGCAGTCCAGTTGATTTATGAGGACCAGAAACCAAACAAAATAATTTCATCAGCAGAAAAATTAAGTCAGTTAATGCTTCTACGGGAAACAGATGAAGGTCTTAATACAATCATTGCAAAATATTCATCCCTGGCCGTATCACACTGTGATCATTTCCACATAATCAATGAATCATATCCAAAATTATGGCAAAATGAACGACCATGCGGCAATGACATCACAGCAATGTAAACCGGGTATTGAGATGCATATTATTATGTCTCATAGGAAGCAGATAATTACATTGGAAGGCAAGGCGGATAAGTTTTGTGTTTCTTACCTCATCCTCCACCATAGATCTCTTGTGGGCAGACCAGCTGTAGTCCGGGTAATGTGCCAGAGTTGTTGAGCTACCGAAGTCACATAACTTTATGGTTCCCTGATGACTGATCAGCAAATTCTCAATCTATAATGTAGAAGAATCAGGGTCATGAAGATTATTTTTGTTGCAGATATTAACTCTTTCACCGCCATTGACGAGTTATTACGATCAGTGTTTGTAATGTTGTACAGCAGGTGGCGCTATTACACTCCTTTGGGAAAAAGTACAGAATCCCAGAACCTAGAACGTATATGTTTTAGCGGTTTTTAATGATTGTTCGGAGTGTAATCTTTGACAAAAAAACGTTAATTATCTCAGCTGTTTAATCAAAGTGATGCATTTTTGAAGAAACCTACCAACATCTACAGAGTGATAAAAAACAAACAAATGAAGATAGAAGATTATGGTTTCTTTTGTTTAAAAGCGGAGACTCTGTTCTTTCCTTTGACATATTGTTTGTCCATATATTCTTTACAGAAAATTTACTGTGAGCCATTAAATTTGGGTGAAAATGTTAAAAACGCTGGCGTAGGCTGGCAACTTTTTTTTAGAGAGGCTGGCGACGAATGAGTTAAAAACCCATCTCCGAACATTGCATGCACTTGAATAAATATTGATATGTAATATGTACTAAATATGTACATAATATGTACGTATAAATATATAAAATTATGTTTGTGTGTTACTGAAAAGGGGAGGGGCCTCACCTTTAAGTCACGGTGTATGATTGGTGGAGACTGTTTGTGCATGTGCTGCACAGCACGACATGACTGGTAGAAAACCTTCAAAACTGTGTCACATGACATGGGTCCTTTCTGCTCCACCCTCTTCACAAAATCAACTAGCTGGCCTGCAGGAAACAGAGGGCGGAGGTCACCGTTACAGAGGGAATACAATGTCAGAGTGTGAGAAAGTGAGCAAAATGTGTTTTGTCAGTGATGAGTTTCCGTTTAGTTTCATTTAACGTTCTTTGCCTTTGACCTAGGTTAAGAGTTTGGATGCACATCTGAGAGCAACCAGTAAAAAATGCTAACGCAAATCAGAAAGTAGTCTGATTTTCGCTTTCCAAAAAATGTGTATTCCATTATTTAAAGGTACAGTTCACCCAAAAAATATATTTGTTCCAATGAACACAGAGAAAGATATTTGGAAGAATGCTTGTAATCAAACAGTTCTTGGCCACCATTGACAACCATAGTAGGAAAAATACTATAGTAGTAAAAAATGCCCCAGAACGGTTCGCTTTCCTACATTCTTCAAATTATCTTCTTTTGTGTTTAACAGAACAAAGACAGTAAAAAAGCATTTTTTCCTACTATGGTTGTCAGGGGTGACCAAGAACTGTTTGGTTACAAGTATTCTTCCAATTATTTTCTCTGTGTCATCGAAACAAAGAAATGTATACAGATTTGAAACAACACGATGGTGAGTAAAAGATGACAGAATTTTCTTTTCGGTTGAACTAACCCTTTAACCCTGTAACGGTGTGTTGGTGTGATTTTTACCTCTACAGAGTTCAGTCAGAATTAGAAACTCGGCCTGTCCCGTGTCAGACTCTTCTTTGCTGATAGACGCAGCAGAACAAAACTGCACAGTGTTGGGATGCCCAGAAAGCTTTTTCTACACACACGGACAGATACGCTTGCTTACAAAGAGTTTTGCATTAGCATCATAAGCAATACTGCATTTACAGCCTCTGTCGTTGATTTTTTTTAATTAAATTATTACCATAAAGCAGACTTCCTGAATGATAGCTTTGCTCTTTTCCTCCTCATGGGAGAGAAGTCTCTGTAAAACAAAAATTCATGAATAAGCTGTCAATGAGACATTTCAGAGTAAATGATTTTTTTTAGCACATATACTTATGTACAATTTATAACCGCATTCAGCGGATGTGATTTCTATTATCATCGTACCTTCAGAGCATATTCCTTACTGCTGCCCAAATCCTGAGCTTCATACACGAACGCAAAGCCACCTGTGGAGAAAGCAAGAGATTGTTTTACAATCACAGCACATGCTCATTGCATAAGACATATCAACTGCAAAAATACAACAAAACGTGACCTGGACAAACAAATGGGATGTGGTGCATAGGCAGATAGTTTTTTAAGGACAAATATTCTGGTCTATTAAAACAAAAACCTCTTTTGGAGCGTCACACAATTGTTGGGCGAGGAGTCATTATCTGACACTTTTTGCAAACCTCTATAAACAGTCTGAATGAGTCAAGCTTCTAGATTTCATTAGTAACACACACGCAGAAAGAATGTGCTGCCGACAGCAGTGATTATTAAACAAACAGACTGCGGCCACGATGTGATACCGCATTAATGAATCATTGATTTCAGTGAGATTCAGATTGTGTTATGATCTGTCACTCTGACAGGGCTGAGCAACAGTTTAACACATCATTTTATCATCAAGAGCCAGAAAAAAATGATTGCTAAGCATATTAGGGCTGAAACGATTAGTCAACGATAAAAAAATATTCTTGTTGTCGAGTAGTCGTAATTTAAGGGCCTTCAATATCACAATTTGATCGCTACTGCACTGTGAGGCTAGAGTGTAATGCAGTCTGCCCGAATGCTATTGCAGTACAAGGACACACAGCGAGAATTATGGCGCAGTACAAACGAATGCGAACAAGTAATGTGTGGGAAAGCTTTACCAAGTTGAAAACAAAAAATGCGGTTGTGTGCAATGCATGCAAGGCGGAACTTGCCTTTCACGGCAGCACAACATACATGCTGGAGCATTTATAAAGGAAACATCCTGGAGCAGGAGAGAGGTGACTGTTCTCCATCTAGAGCGTTTACTAACTAACTTAGCGGTAAATCTTTTTATGAGAGACTGCAATAATAATAACAATGATAATAACAACAATAATCATATAATTAAAGTAATGTTATTATTTGTTTAGCAAAGTATAAAGCTTTGATCGAGCCTGTTTTGATTATTATAACACTATTAGGTATTACATGAGAGGAAAATGATTATAAGAGAGGGACGTTAATTGATAGGAGTCTTATATCTGGCCTTTATTTTTTAAATATTTTCTTCTGTTACTTGCTCTTTTTCATTAACCGACATTGATGATTTATCTCGTCATTTAAAAAAAAACGGTTCCCCGCCAAAGACGGCGATCAGTGTTTAAACTGTTGTACAGCAGGTGGCGCTGTTACACACCTTTGGGGAAAAGTACAGAATCCCAGAACCTAGAACGTATATTTCTTATCGGTTTTAAATGATTGCTTGGAGTGTAATCTGGGCGGAATCTTTGACAAAAAACGTCAATTATCTCAGCTGTTTAATCAAAGTGATGCATTTTGAAGAAACCAACCCACATCTATGGAGTGATAAAAAAAGAACAAATGAAGATTGAAGAATAAGGTTTCCTTTGTTTAAAAGCAGAGACTCTGTTCTATCATTGGACATATTTTTAGTCCATATCTTCTTTACATAAAATGTACTGTGAGCCATTAAAATTTGGTTAAAATGTAAAAAAACGCTGGCGTAGAAAGTCAAGTTAAAAAAAAAAAAGGCTGGCGGGGAAAGTGTTAAACTGAACTGTTGTCATAGAAATGCTGCTTAATGCTTCTGTCGAGAGATTTGTTTACATTTAGAAAAAAAGAAAAATTGGTCTGTAATGTACCTGATTTATTTATCTTTATTTGTATTTGTATTTAAAAGTTTGCAGAGAGTAAAACTCAATGTTTTAACTAGTTGCAAAAGCTGAATAATCATTAAAACGTACCGATTAGTAACTGAAATAATAGATGATTAATCGGTCTAATAATCATTAGATTAATCGATTATCAAAATAATTGTTTGTTGTAGCCCTAAAGCATATTGTTACTTCTAACTCTGAAGGCTCATTCACACTCTGTCAGCAAACCCCTGTTTGTGTCGGTTTTTCACACACTAAAAATGTTTAACAGATGTTTTTCAGGTCACAGTGAAGAGCTGTTAAACGATCTATCGCATAGAGATTAAAGGCTCGTAAAAAAAGGTTTTTATTTATTTATAAAAACACATGTACATATTAAAGAAAATATAACATATAAATTCATAAATGTTTATATAGAATTTAAAAAGCATATAAATATATACATGGAAATATTTCCTAAATATATGATGTATGCGTTTATGAATACAGAATAAATATGCACAGTACACAGAAATATACCATGTAAGCACAAACTTTGTGTGATGTGATTGATCGCAATTAATCATTTAACATCCATAACGCAGAGTAGATTAAATCAAATTAAAATAACCTGAACAAATAGTAGACTATTAGTGAATTCATGTTATAGTTTAAACCTGCGGTTAAAATTGAGGTAAAACTATATTCACGCTCATATAAAATGCATGTTATGTGCAAAATGCAGGTGTGCAATGTGCTTGTGATGAGAGGAACAAAAATGACAATGTCAGGTATTTATGGACACTTTAAAAAACAGTCCTCAAGTGGCTGTAACCATGGCGATGGGTAAATGAATACCAACCAAGACCTGAGTCAGTAGGCACGAATCAAAAGGACCTTTAGAGTTTCACATTACAGTGTGCCACCATTCACACGCACCACAAATTTACATTATCCAACGTTTCTAAGAGAAAGAACGAGAGGTCTGGTAAACACAAGTCAAACTATAATATTTCACTATGATATCAGTTCTTCTTTTCAAATGACAGCCTTTTCTAATTGCAGCAAATGCAACTCTAAGCCTTCACTGCAGTCCAAACAAAATGTCTTTATAATTCAGACTCATGATACAATGCACATGTAAACCTGGATAATGTAAACAATACATAGTCACAGACAGAAAAAGTTGGACAGTCGAGTGTGTATCTGGGCTTCAAAAAGCATGCATTTCGTAACCAGCCCAGGCATCAAGCCCCTAATGTAAACCATTCCCGTTTACCCAGAAAGCAATTCCTTTCTCATTCAGGCCCACAGATATGATCAAAAGGCAGAGTTAATGGCTGTCTGGGGTTACATGATGCATTACTCTAATTAAACAGAAAAATAGTTCAAATAATATGTGAAGAGTTCATTGCTGACAAACAGTATGATACCTTTTGAACATTAACAATTACACTCTTTGATGTGTCAAGCAAATACTGTGGTACGAGAATACAGTAATCATTAAGTAAGTTCGGTAACATGGTATTTATAACCAAGTGACTTTTTATGGCATTGCCACCCTTATTGTACCACAGAAACAAACAACATTTCACAATAGAGAAACACGTCAAATGAAAACATGTGAAATATTTCAACATTTAAAATAAAGGGCTGTTGAATGACACATTTTAACAATGTCAGATATACAGAGAGACATCCAGATGTTTTATAACACAGATTTGAAATATGATTGTCCAGACAGGTGTATCAGACTCAATGAACTTGCTAAGAACTTAGCGAGCTAACGTTTGTTTCACTGTTTTCACTGATAACATGTACAAACATGTTATCAAAACACAGTTTCACACAAAACATTAAAGTCACTGATTATCTATGATTAATAAAGTAAAGCGGATATTTTACACTTCAACTGCGTGCTGTTTCTTAATTAAAGACACATCAATAAAACACAGGTTAGCACGGCTAGCCTGGTGCTAAGTTACGTTGATTGAATCTTTACCTTCCGCGATGACTCGTTTGATACGGAGCTTCAGCTCTCCGAGCTCGACCACCTGCCCGACAAAGTCGTTCTGGTCCCGGCTTGCGGCGGCACCGGATCCGCCGGGCCCGGCCAGGAAATCGAGAGCTGACTGAAATAGGGACATTTTGTCCCTTCTTTCTATCGCGCTACTGATCGGAACCGGATGCCTCACAAGATTAACTAAACTGGTAAATAACTCGACAATAATGCGTTAGTTTATAATAAACTCTGTATTCGAGTGTTAAAACATCGCAAGAGTTGATTCCGATCGACCTGTTCTCCCCGGTACTTCCGCAAGGTGCTGACGTGGGCCGGGGACGTCACTTCACACCGCGCCGCGCACAGACCGGTCGACGTATGACGTTAAAGTTATTTAGTCGTAGATGTCTATGATGGTTGACGATGGTTGATTTTATGGTTGATTTTTGTAAGGGAAAAATTTAACTAATTCATAATTGATAATAAACTATTCATTCCCTCAAAAAGGAAATAATACTGCATTATTATTAAATTTAAATGATATTCATAAATATATATACAGTTTAAACAAGAACTGTATTTCGAATAATTACTAATGTACATTAAAATTCAATTTAAAAAGGGGGGGGGGGGTGTTTTTTTTAGAATTGTATGAAACATTGTTTTTGAGGGACATAACCCTCCATTCTTTCTTTAAATTATGCATTTGTGTCTCCAAAATAATTGTTCATAATGATATGTATATACGGTATACCTTATAGGCTACCCTTTTTATATGCAAGCTACTTTAAGCTACTTTATGTAGATTTTGATCAACACAGTTTAAATGAGTTAACTATTTTGGCATATTACAGTTGTTCTCGATTGCAAACACAAAATTCATGAAACAATTCAACATTTTCGGACAACTATAAACACGTTCTCAGAACAATACACCAAATTGTACAAACCCCACACACACATATCAGCCTTAATTTCCAAAGGTTTAATCATGTTCTCATTCAGGAAACATAATACACAATATAACGAACTGAAGTGTCAAGATGTAAACGCAAATAGCACACATTTATCCATCAGTAAACATTCCATAGCAAAACTGATGACACACCATTCAGAATCTCCGGATAATATCTATAGGAGCACAGGTTATTGTGCATCCTAGTATCATCTACTGGGCTCTAGTCTATACTACTTACTGTAAACATAAAGTTTAATTACAGTACACGGTTGAGAGACATTTCACTCTTCTGTATCCAGTATACTTTGGCACGCGTACACCCTCAAATTTGGGATTGTCAAGTTTACAAATGTGCATTTGTTTCTTTTTTGCCTGTTCCCTATTTTTGCAGTAAATATATACCGTTACGAAATTGGGCCAACGGTGCAGAGGATGCCATATTTTTTACATTGCCTTCTATTAACAAACCGCTTCACTGTTTTGTTTCCTTTATCTTCTCTGTCGCTTTGGATAAAAGCATCTGCTAAATGCCTGAATGTAAATGTTATTTGTGCAGTTGTGTACTGTGTACTTTGTATGACCAGTTCATGTTGTTCTTTGGTTTTGAACTTTTCGTGTCTTGTAAGATTATCTACTTTACAGTAGTATATTGTTTTATTTTTTCCATTTATAAGCTGTCAAATTATTCTCGAATCCCAGTAAGAGATTTTAGCAACCGTTTTTTTAATTGATCTCACCAGTGTCTAAGACTATGTTGTATTGTGTGTGTTTTTGAGGGCTTCTGTGTCATATCTGGAGGGAAGTTAGTTCCCTTTCTGTCGGTCTCTCGATGTTATGTAGAGAACGACAGATGGGGTTCGCCCTTGAGAAGCAGATCGACCCTACCTGCAGCGACCTTCCCCCGGGCGTCACGGCGGGTCCGGAGGTGTTAGAGATTTTTTCTAAAAAGGTCCTTTTCAGGACTGAGCATTCTCCAGTGCGGCATGTCCCGCTGTTCTCTTGGGTGCGCCACCCTCATCGAGGAGGGGGATGGACACGATCGCTTTGTTAGGTGTCTGGGCGTCCAGCAAGCTGAAGCAGCGTTCGTTGACACATCTTGCCCGCACTGCGGGCATATTGTCATTCAGAAGATGGCTGTCTTCCTACGGGAACCAGCCACCATTTCGTATGCTACCCGGGCCATGACATCGGTGGCTACGGCCCCGAAGTCCGCCTGTATTAGCAGCGTTAGTGATGTGGGGACCTCTGCGAGTGTAAACCCGCCAGCCAATCTGCCCGGCTGAACCTTGCGCAGATGAATAACACTGAGAAAGTCCGCTTTCTTGGTTCATCCATCTCGCAGGGTGGGTTGTTGGTTGTTGCGCCCAGCAGTTTTTGACGGTGAAGAAGCAGACAGTGGTGATTAGCCACATTTTACCACGCTGCGACTCGGCCGCCCAGAGGGATCCTAGATCTCGCGTGATGTCTGCTTCCCGGCAGCCCAGGACCCCTTCGACATCGGCTTCGGTTCCTGTGACTCCACAGGCGGCATCCCGGAAGCGGAGGTCGAGGGGGAAACCTCCACCACATCAACAACCTTCTCGAGAGAAGTGACACTGATGGGAAGACCCCAGGGAGAACAACATCGGGCCCGACCTTCACAGCTACGACTCTGATCGGTCGGTACGGGACAGCTCCTGCCTCGTCACCAAAGCCTTTTCAGGGCCTGGCGCCCACTTACTCACAAAGAGTTTTTCTGTTCCCCCTGGGTGTTCCTTCTAGCCGATCGCACACTCCACTGGGCTGTTCCCGGCAAACCCGACCTCACGCCCTGGCGAGGCGTTGGGTTGTACACACACGACAGCAACTACCGCTCTCAAACCGACAGTGGGTGCAGCTGTCCTGCCAGGCAGGTAAGTAGGCAGAGCCAACCTTACCTCCGGGGTCCCCCCGCGACATTTTTTGCTCCGCCAGCCATCGAACCACCCTCCGTGGGTATGGTGAAGCAGACCGACCCCTTGATCCCCCTGTCACAGTCCCTGGGAGCCCGAGAGCTGCCCGCACTGTCTCGGTGGCTAATGAGGACGGTCCGTCTCCGGCACCTAGACTGATTGGGACTCCAGGTCAACCGAGAGAAGGGCAAGCTCTCCCCAGTGCAGAGCATCCTCTTTCTCTGTATGGAACTCAACTCTGTCACCATGTCGGCGCAACTGTCCACAGTACGTGCCCAGCGGGTGTTAAACTGCCTGGAACATTCCAGGCAGACAGCGGTCCCCCTGAATCAATTCAGAGGCTCCTGGGACACATGGCGCCCTCGCCGCGTAATACCCCTCGGGTTGATGCACATGAGACAGCTCCAACACTGGCTTCAGAGTCGAGTTACGAGGAGAGCGTGGCACACTGGTAGCAGGAGCATGGTGATGACCCCCCGCTTCCGATGCACCATAACCCCTGGTCTTCCATTACTTTTCGATGGACTAAGGTCCCTCTGGGCAGGTTACAAGGCAAGTCGTGGTGACGACAGACGCCTCCCTGCAGGGGTGCGGTGCAGTGTGTAACGGGCACGCAGGCGGGGCGTTGGACGAACCCCCGCCTGTGCTGGCATATCAATTGCCAAGAGTTGTGGGCTGTGCTACTTGCACTGAGCAGGCTGCGGCCTCTCGTGCGGGACAAGCACGTGCTGGTGCGAGGACAGCACTATAGCTGTAGCATACATCACATCGTCAGGGTGGCATTCGCTCACAGCAGCTAACACAACTTGCTCAACGGCTCCTCTGGTGGAGTCAACAGGTGACCCTTTCCCTGCGGGCCACACACAACCCGGGCAAACTGAACTAGACAGCTGACGTTCTCTCCTCAGTTTACACCTCGTGGAGAGTGGCGACTCTACCCCACGCGCAGTCCAGCTCATTTGGATGCTGTTCGGGTAGGCCCAGGTAAACCTGTTCGCCTCCCGCAACACCACCATTTGCCCGCTTTGGTATTCCCTGTCCGAGGCAGAGCCCTCGGCACGGATATCCATGCGCACAGCTGACCGCGGGACGGCGGAAGCACACCCCCCCCCCGGGAGCCTCCTTGCACAGACACTGTGCAAGGTCAGGGAAGAGGAGCACCAAGTGTTATGGGTAACACCGCACTGGTCTAACCGCACTTGGCTTCAGAGTTGATGCTCTGGACAGCAACTCCCTCTGAACCATTCCCCTGACAGAGGACCGGCTCTCTCAGGGGAAGGACACGTTCTGGCATCCCAGATCAGACCTCTGGAACACCAATGTCTGGTCTCTAGACGAGTTGGATACTCCCCCTGTATGGCGGAGACCATCACCCAGGCTAGGGCCCCATCTACTAGGCGGTTACACGCCTCTAGATGGCGCCTCTTCTCGTCCTGGTGTCTCTCTCAACGAGAAAGACCCACAGAGGTGCTCGATCAGGATTGTGTTGTCCTTTTTACGAGACTGGAGACTAACATCTCCCCTCCACACTGAATGTGTATGTAGTCGCTATCGCCACTCATCACGACTCAGTTGATGGAAAGTTTCTAGGATGACACGACCTGGTCACCAGGTTCCTAAGGGGAGCAAGAGGGCGGAATCCCCCTCATCTCCGCTCCATACCCTCTTGGGATCCTAAAGTGGTCCTCACCCGAGTAAGACGGCCCTCCTGATGGCGCTCGCTTCCTTCAAGAGGGTAGGGGACCTCCGAGCATCCTCCGTGTCCCCGGATTGCCTTGAATTCGACCCTGGAAACTCTCATGTTATTTTGAGACCCAGGCCCGGATGCGTGCCCAAAAAGTTCCCACTTCTCCCTTCCGGGGCAAGGAAGTGACGCTTACCCGGTGTAAACCCGAGCCGTCCGTGAAAGGTTACCGGTCAGGGCTGTACCCATCTTTCTCCAAGAAAGCTCCGGAACCCCCCGACCACCACACTGGAAGGTTACAGTTTCGCGAAAGCATCAAGCTGACACGCCCAAGCCTGTTACCGTCGCTTCGCTACAGATTGTGACGCGATACAGCGTTGTGGCGTTTTCCATAGGCAACCCCATCTGTCGTTTTCGACACAACGTGGAGAGACCGACAGAAAGGGAAAGTCTTGGTTACGTATGTAACCTCAGTTCCCTGATGGAGGGAACGAGATGTTGTGTCCCTTATGCCACAAACACGTATCGTATTCTGCTGCAGTCGTGAGAGGCTCTCAGGCTCTTCAGAACAAGAGGTAGTTGAATACTGCAAATTTCATTCGCCAAATTTCATTGGCCTTTTCTATAGTAGTCAGAGTTTATTGGTTCTCAAGGGCGAACCCCATCTGTCGTTCTCGACACAACGTCTCGTTCCCTCCATCAGGGAACAGAGGTAACATACGTAACCAAGACATTTTTTCAACAAAGTTAAATGGTTCATTTTGACCTGTAAATAGGATGTTTGGGGAATTGGGTGGAATGCTATGGATTTGTGCTTACTGTTTTGAGAATACGAGGTACAATTTCAAAAAAATGTGTTAAAGCAATCGAGAGCAACTGTAACCTACAATGAATATTTGCAATAGACAACATGAAGTATCAATGAACTGCACTTTTGCGTATTCTTGGTTAGTTTTAAACTCTACATATACTGTAATGAATTTTTTACTTTTTGTTAGATAAGTAGCAACCACATGAATTAATACAATATTTATAAATGTACATTTACCTAGACTATAATATTAGAAATGGCATGCATGTACAATGGCTTACATTTTACAATTCATATAATTTACATATCATCATAATGAGAAAAACAAACTCAATGTTTTGAAATATTAGCTTTATTTTTCCTAAAATATCAAATATACAGTTGATATAATTTAATATGCATACTACATGGAAGGTAACATGCGTTTTATCAGAAAGCCGTGGTTAATCTAGCTGAGGGTAAAGCTCAGGGGTTTACAGTGCTCTCATAAAAATCATAGTAATAACAGTATAGAGAGAGAAGACGTACATTCAATAGCTGAACTTTTAGGGACTTCAGATGGGGTAAATCTTTGGCGGTAAAACACTGAAGTTGTACAGACCAGTGGTCCAGTTATGGGCCTGCACGAAGTGGCATAAAGAACACAAAGCACTTATTACCACACAATCCAGCTTGTGTTGCGTCTGATAGTGTCAGATATGTGACACTGAATCTGTTCATATTACAAATAATGTTAGAAACCACGTATTTGCATAAAAACAAGTGTTTTGTAATGACATACCGACATTCTGAGTCATTTGCAAAGAAGCATATTAATTGAAACAATACTTTGCTGAATTTAGCACATCACTTATTAGTGGACGTGCATGTCAATGACACAAAACTCCATCGGTTCAATACTGTCCAAAAACAAGTCCACCTGGAACACACAGTCTACATAACAATCCGAGGTAGTGATACACAGGTACAGTTCACGCTTTCTTTCATATCGTGTTAAACTAAATATATTTATAGAGTGTAAAAGTCGGTTGCTTGTTCTTTGCCACAGTGGTGAGAAACGGACACAGACTTCTGGAGTGAAGCAAATGACAAGGAGAAGGAAAACAATGTTATTTGTTTGGACAATGAAATGACAGTTTTGGAATACGGGTCAAGAACACATTGGGAGAATCTCACAAAATCGTTTAAAAATAAAGAATTGTATATTGGATCATTTCCAAGTTGAATCAAGTCCTAGTTATGTTTGACTTTTTTTAAAACAGTGATCACTATAACGCATAATGATAAAAAACTATTATTATTAATAATAATAAATAATCTCATTCTTTTTACTCTAATGCCAAAAAGTATTTGTTGCACTGTCTATAAATAATTAAATTACAGTCAATTTTATTATAACCTAATGGAAAACAAGATCTTCTAATAATGTTATAATTCATAACAGTAATGAGAATTTAAAATTCTTGGAAATAAAGTTACAATCATTGTGGTCCTGAAATCAATTCCAATGTCAAATTAATGAGATTCACCCAACTATGTATGAGCGAGATATAAAGTCATATGGGTATCTGTGGTTAATACAGATCTGACTACAGTGTTAGTGTTAAGCCACAAAAAAGAAATTCACGACTAATGAAAGAAACACACAAAGAGTTGTCAAAACGACGTTTCAGTAAAGCGATTACTGAAAAACGGCAAATAGCTTAAAATCACTATTTACGGTGTCAGATTTAGTAGCTGTTAATGTAAAAGTAGTATTTCTACAGCTTATTGCCATGAAACACAAGAAAGGCTTAACGTGTTAAAACGCAAGACTTAGGAAAATATAGCTCGTTATAAAATGTGACATGAACTCAGGCCTAACTTCAGATATTCCTTAATCTGATAATTTTTATCTTGGTCAGTTGATTTATAAACCTAGCGTAGGACCTCTAGAATCTTAAACGAAATGTTTTAACTGTACTACAGTTAGGCCTTGGCTATGTGATTTTAATATGGTCAATATATACATTTTTTACACACAAAACATAGAAACCTGTGTATTACTACAACTGGACATAAAATCACCAATCTAAAAATGTACTTGCATGTACGGCCTCATCGAAACACAAGCAGAACTTTTGTGTAAATTGTTTGCAAGAGCTTTAGGTACAATACAACAATTTTCTCAAGAATTGTTTACAAATTTACACGGAAATGAATTGTCTTTGTGTTGTATAGATGAGGTCATGTTTGTTCATGTGTGTAACGCTTCGTTGTTTAAGGGTGCTTTCACACTGCGTTCTTCTGACGTCATTGTTTGGATTTCTTCTTTTGGATTTTCTCGAGGTTTGCTGATTCTGGTGGAAAACACGGTCTCACGGTCTGCATATACATACATATAACAAATGTAAATGGGATTTGTTGCATGTCAAAAACACAAGTGTGGTTTATAAACAAACCTATTTTATGTCTTTTAAATGTGTTCATGTTTTACTTCATGAAATTCAAACCAGGTCTGAAAACATCGTTTCTATAGACTCTAGTCGAGGTTGTTGTTGGTGGTTGTGTGTTTCCAAGCCTCTAAACGACTTACTGACCAGCCATCATGAAACTTTCCTCAGAAGCTCTCTCAAACACATCTTCTGCATCCCAGCGGGATGCTTCTCCCGCTTCTCCTTTCTACTTTCATTACTCTAAAATAAACACATTTTCCAACTCTAGTGAAACATCTGTACAGTTGTCAGGCGTCTTAGAAGGGCAGGTTTAGGTGTTGTGCGTCTCGGCCTGGAGTCTCGCACCAATCCTCGTGCGGCTTGGCTGCCATACGGTCTGGATCCAGGTGGAGATCTAGACCGGTTTTCCGCTTCGGTTATCTTCTCTGATTCCCTCTCAGAAGAACATGTATTGGTTGTCGATCGCTCTCTTGCGTCCCCTGTCAGGCGGCTCTAGTTCATAGTCAGAGTCTCGGCTGGGCACTAGAGGCGGTAAGGGGTTGGGGTGGCGGAGTAGGTTTCTGCGACCAACCGACTCACTCCGGCGCAGGGGTACAGGACGATCGGGGAGTGATGGAGGAGTGTGATGCGGGACATGGGCTAATGCTGACAGGGCCATGGAGGGGCTGGAGCCTGGAAACAAATCCAGGCTACAGTGAGCGAGACTGGGCTCGGAGCTCCAGCGAGAGAAGGGGACTAACACAGGAGAGCCAAGAGCCGAATTCTGACCTAGGGAGACCGAGCAGATAAAATGCTTTTTTAACACAATAGTACGGCAACACACAACCTATCGCACCAGCAAAACGTATCTTTACTATGTGTTCTTAATAAATAAAAACCATCATGACAAAATACTGTTCTTAACATATTCAACTCTTGAGTAAAATAAATGTTACTGTTATTTGAAAAAGCCCATACTTTTTTGGTAACTTCAGTATGAAGTTCCTGATTTCGATTTTTAACCGAATTTGTAGTTTTGTAAAATTATAGTTTTGACCTCGATTTAATAAAAGTAAATACCCAAAGTCCCACAGGGGGCACTGTCTTCATAATAACCATCTGCATTCAAGGAGAGTGTTTGTGTGAGAACAAAGTGTGTATACATGTGTTTATACACGCTGTGTGATAAAAGAGCACAATGTGAAAAAAATAAAAAGGAGCCATGTGAGCGTATTTTCAGTTTGTAAGGATGGGAACTTCAGGAAACTTTGAAAAGATGATATGTGTTTGTTTGTCATATGCATGTGTATATGAATGTGTGCATGTTCCCTGAGAACTAGTAAACTCATTTAAATCACAAAACACGGGAGGTAAATGGATCTAGTGTTTGTTATTGTGTGAAAATGTTAAATTGCGCAAACATTTTCTTGTTTGCTTTAATAACTGCTATGCAACAATTTAAACTATTAAAGTTGTAATTGATAAATAATTTTATACGTCATACAAACTAGCTGAAGATAATTTATACATTTTTAATATTTTGATTGGTAACTTAAAAATCTGCAGCACATGGTTTGCACTAAACAATAAGAATGACAGTCCGACCCTCACTGATGGAAGGGAATGAAACTAAGCTACTGAATCAGCCTGCTAATCATCTCATAATGCTGAGAGTGACACAATGACCTGTGAAGAAATCAAAATAATTATATTATCATAGGGATACAAATATGTTTTAATAAAATAATGCCAAGTCAGTTTCATTAGCAGTAAATTTTTAACCGATTCACTGTTTCGGTCTCTTTCGGTTGTTTTTAAAAACATTCTTAACCAAAAAACATTACTGTGCATGTGCATCTTGAGACAAACTAAGTCCGGTCAACCACATCTCTCACAACATTCAAAAAACTAATTAAAACCCATCTCTTCTGTGAACACCTGGCATTCAAATGAAAAAAAATCTAACCCTCTCTCTTTCTCTCAACAGGTAGTGGTCTAGCTTTTGTTGAAACAAGTGACTTTGTATTGGCACCTATTGTATAATTGCTCCAGTATGACATATCGCTTCTTGCTCCCTGAACTCTCTGTAAGTCACTTTGGATAAAAGCCTCTTCTAAATGACTAAATGTAAATGTAATTTAAGGGTCTGTTTCCCGGACATGGATTAGTTTAACCAGGACAAGGGCTTGGTTGAATTAGGATGTTAAAGTCGTTTTTTAAAAACATTCTTAACAAAAAAACAGTACTTGTCTGCATTTTGAGACAAAGCAATCACACTGATATATTTTAAGATATCTCCGTGTAAGTTAACTAACATTTAACAGAACAATGTGGAGATTTTAAAGGTGAGGTGGCAAATTTCAACCTATAGCTCACTCCACCCCTCCCTTTCGAAGAACTACGATGGCTACATAGAACTAAGATGTTGTCGCGTTTTCACTTCTTTCCTGATGGAGATAATATATTAACGAAACGCTCTTTGTGGAGCAGTTTGTCCTTTACGGCTTCTTTAGAAACAACATGGCGAATTCCATGTAAGGGGACCCGCGGTTTATGTAGATAGAAATAACTAATTCTTAGGTAATAAAAACAGAACGCTTCATTATGTAAGCTCTTTATAAACCTCTGAAGACATAGCTATGTATATTATAATGCATTTCTCCAAAAAGACTACAGACTGTACCTTTAAGTTAGTCTTGGACTCGGCTTAAGCCCTATCCCGGAAACTGCCCGTAAAAGATATTAAAATATGAAATTTTGGGTTGCCTCACCTGTGTGGGTGGGGTTTACTCGCACGTAATTGGCCAGCATGACATCACATGCGGCTCCACATTCTAACGGGATGGGACAGTTGCGAAAATGACTGAGCATGTCCATGACTGACGGGAAACGCAGGTGCTGCACACGACACTGACCCCACTCGGTCAGAGACAGACGCAAATGCTGTAGAAAATAATATCATAGCAGGGTAAGAGAAATAAAATACAGACATACCGAATTTCTTTCATACATTTACGGAACACAGATCTTTACTTCACAACAGTAAAGATCAAAACTACATTCTGTAGAAACAGCAGTCGAACAACAGCATCTGTTTAATCCTGATATAAACATTCTGTTATTATCAATAACATAGTGCCATATCGAAAAACCCAAAACGCTGCCACGAGTCATAATGAGGACGATGGAGGTCATTACCTTCGCTCTGCCCTGGTAGTTAAATGTAAGCACGTAATCTCCTCTACGCGTCTCGCTCTGTCTGACCAGGAAGTTCCCGTGACCACTGACCCCGGCATGCTGCACAAGGTAGGCGGCCCGCACACGTGATATGGGCCCGTGGAACCATGGGTAAGAGGACAGGAAGTGATCCGTTTTATTGTAGGCGTGCTCTGCTAGGCCAAAAACCAGAGAGCCTGCGAAGAACATAAAAAAAGGGTGCAGATGTCTTTATAGGAACATCTGAAACGTTAATCACATTGTCGAAAGCTCTAGCATCACCTAGTCTGTTTATAGAAATAAACAGCATTTGCAATGTGAAATGTGTCATATTTATGAGTAAAACACTGGAAATTAGGATTAAAATGCTAAAAGACTTGACAACATCACGGAATTAAAACCAATTTTTAATGGAAGAACGTACTATAACAGTTTAATGAAAGATTCAAACTATATTCGTAAGCAGTAATCTTTATATTTACATTGTAATTCAATTAATTACAATTTTTACTTCTTGGTTTTGAAAGGGAAACTTTTCTCAGAAACTTAGCGGTCTGTGTGAGAATGGGTGTCTGCATATATAAGCAAAACATATCTGTGGCGGTGTGAGAAAGATAGTGGCGATGTGAATGTGTGTTTGCACGCGTGTTTTTAATGCTATTCTTTAGGGACAAATTGTTTCCAGACCGTCCTAAATCTGACAAAACCTCCTTAGGGACAGTTAAGGACATCCTCGACAGGAAAATGATTCATACATACAGTTATAAATACGTTTTTGTAGTATATCATTTTTTTAAACTAAACTGAATGAATAGGAGAAGCCTATATATTTAAAATTCTATTTATATATATATAAAATAGATGTTATAAATAAATGTTATGTTATATGCTCGTGTTCCTTTAGGTCAATTAATTCAGCATCGTGTTGGCAGCACAAAGGCTGTGGGATTGAACCCCAGGGGACACACCCGAACTGATCAAATGTACATATTAATTGCAATGCAAGTCAGTTTGGATAAATACGCCCTGCCAAATGTAGAAACTCTATACACAAAATATACACAATGTGTGTGAGACTCACTCTGGCTGCTGGGCTCTGCGCTCCCTCTGCTAGCTACATTGAGTGAGTCACTCACAGGAAACGGATCTCCAGCCACGCTATCTGACCTGGAATCACACAAACACACACCCACGTAAACACTCTTTAAATGGATAATGAAGAATTATTACAGACATTTGTAAAGCTTTCATTAATAACAATAACTGATAACATCAGTTTGTTTAGACCTGCATACAAAGCATTTGGACATGCAAGACGCTTAAAGGAAAACTTCAACCAAAATAAAAATTCAAATGTATGACTTTCTTTCTTCTGCAGAACACAAAAGGAGATATTTTAAAGAATATTTGCATCCAGACATCACCGGCCCCCATTGACTTACACTGTATGGACACAGAACCACTAAGACATTTCTCAAAATATCTTCTTTTGTGTTCCACAGAAGAAAGACTCATTCGGGTCAGACTGACATAAGGAGAATTAATGATGAGGTTTATTATATTTTTTTGGGTGAAGTCATCTTTTAATATTGTATGAGCGTTACATAAGACAACAAGTTAGTGCTGAGAAAAAGAGACTTACACATCAATTCACATCATACAAGAGCAACCAACAATACTTGTGATGCAGCAAGGCCAAGATTCAAGAGTAAACTAGTGCAGTACAGAAGCTAGAGCAGAAGTAAAAAAGCAAAAAAGTTTTAGAAAAATACAATTTC
Organism: Triplophysa dalaica; assembly: GCF_015846415.1. NCBI lineage: Eukaryota > Metazoa > Chordata > Actinopteri > Cypriniformes > Nemacheilidae > Triplophysa > Triplophysa dalaica. Next base: position 14,162,194 of record NC_079545.1, read on the forward strand.
CTTACAGGAAGTGACACAGCTGTGCTTGTAATGGTTTTAAATGTTAATTGTGCACCCCTTAAGCACACTACAGGAATAGTTGTGAAAGACATGTCAGTAAGCGTTTCTAAACATAACTAACAAATACAGTAAAAAAGGCTGAGTGAAAGATGGGGGGTTATGGGGAAGCTGCGGGAGGCAGCAGTACAAAAGCTTTTGGTTCGATTCAGGAAATGTGTTTTAATTCGGGGAAAACAAAAAACACGGTACAACGCTCTTATTTCAACACTGCTGCACGCACGTGAAGTGAAGCAAAATCAGACATAACATTGCGACAGGTCTGTGAAACATGGACAGCACTAAGAATGAAGAAAGAGAAGTTATCGCATTGAGAGAAAGAGGCCAATGAGATGTGCTGAGTCGTGTTCTTGAGATTCTTAGTAATCAGAATAACAGGAAGACCTCTCTCTCTCTCTCTCTTCCTAACTCACATTTATACATTCACACGGGCTTCAGTTCTCAGTACCCTCACACCAATAAAAGGAAATGAAACACATACACACATATCACTTTCGACATACATACCATATGCAGAACATACAGAACGTACGTAATGACATGTCTTTTCACATGTGCGCCAGCGCAGAAACAGTTTTAAAAGACTGCATTGAGATTTAGTCGATCATAATAGGTCAAACTGAATGGATTTCAGTTTCACTAAAAGTTGGCTTTTTTCTCTCTGTGTGTAAGAGGAAATGAGTGGGTTTTCTCAGTAGAGGAATGTCAGGAACTTTGCAGATGTTTAGAGTTTAGTACAGATGATCTCACCTGCTGCAGATGCATTCTCTGAGCTCTATGGTCCAAGAGCTCACCTGCTGCTCGTTCTCTGTCTCGAATATAAAACTACCTGGATGACCAGTGACCTGATGGGAGACAGCGATAGAGAGAGAGAGAGAGAGAGAGAGAGAGAGAGAGAGAGACAGAGAGAGAGAAATGTGTGGGTTGAGGGTCATCAGGCGAAGGGAAAAATGAGAAAATAAAGATCCAGGCATAAGTCAGTAATAATTTGGAAAACTCCAGGGACAATTAATACAGAAATGTTTATTCTTAGCTAAAAACAGTATTTCATGAATAGCTGGATGCTGATTATTTGATTTATTTCTGGATTTTTAAGATCATCTGCTTTGGTTGATAACTCGACGATCACCTTGATACGGCACAATAAATTTAATTCTGAGAACAATTTGGTGTACTGCTAACAAACAAAAAAAGAACTACACACTTTGGTCCTGACAGGTGATAAAATAAATTATAGAAATATTTAAAAAAAATATATATAATATATATATAAAAGCATGTTTAGCCAATTATGACAGTGTGGCAGTTTTTCCGGAGCAAATATTGAGTATCCTGCAACTTTGCAAGTCTTTCTTCACTAATATACTGTATCACACCCGTCAGTTTAACATCAATATTTGTACATGCAGAAGGAAGTGTATATTTTTAGATGCTGTCACCAAAGATGAAGTCACCATTTTACTTCTTAAATTAAGTTTTAAATAGTCTGTGTTATCTAGATAAAAGTGCATGGAAAGTAATAAATAATAAGGAATTATAAAGTTTTATACAAATGTTTGGCACAAAAAGTAGCAATGGTGTAACATGCTCGCTGAATCTTTTCACATATCACGACAAATACAGCAGAAAGTAACAGATAAGAATCAAAGGCATAACTCTCTATTTCAGTTTCACCCTCGAGAAAGAGCAGTATTGATGTGTGCTTGAGATATTTGAATTCACAAACAAACGGGCAATAATTATGGCTTGGGATATTATGTAGTGTTTTTTATATGCATATTTACAGAATGAAAAAGCTACAATCAGAAACATCTCCTACGACAGTATTTAATAATAATTAATATATAACAAAATATAACAGACACAACCATTAAGGTTTTTTTATTTAGCAAATTTCATTCCATTTTCCTTTCCAATGCACTACTTTCCCATTGTTTTTCTATGTAAACACACGTTTGCCGGACGTGCCTGACAACGCATCTTTTGAAGTGCCTCGCACACGAGCGCCGTGTTAATGGTAAAAAAAGCCCATGTAAGGTAAAAAAAAATACTTTTACATGCAGCGCTGGTGATCAATTTCAGTTCCAAAAGCAGTGAACCAATCAGAAGAATTTGGAGGTGGGGCAAGCATTGCAAGCTTAGAGTAGCAAGTTGGCATGACAACGGTTTAAATTGACGGCAACATCTAGGCTGCGCTTTAAAAAAAATCTGAGGACTACGTCTCACATTTTGTATGAATGGCCCTCAACTTTTTAACCAATTTAAATAAATTAAAATGCATGCACCTAATAACATGCAATGAATACATTTACCAAAAAAAATTCAGAAGACAGTTATGAATCACTACTGATGTACAAGAAACAAATTGTGATTATTTTTGTTAGTTATCACTTAGTACGAATGAAAAATGACACAACAAACAAATAAATTCTAAACAGCTTTTTGGCCTTTTTGAAGCTCCACATTGACATAGTATTACTTTACAAAAATACTAAAACTTTAGTAATTGAGATTTTGAAAGAAACTATTATATTTTTGTGTGTTATTGAGCATCCGTGTGTGATTGTTTACCTTTAAGACAAATGTGTTCATGTTGTCAGGCATTTCTAGTCGATTACAGCGTCGTATCTCCTTGATATCTGAACAGGATACGGTAAGTTTTGCTGTTTTGTAGTCCTGAAACACACAAAGTGACAATTTTTATGAAATCACAATTTTAGTTTCTTTCTTTTCAGCTAAAGATTCCAGTAATGTTTACATTTCACATCCCATTATATAAAACTGAATAATAAACTTTCAGATTGTGGCCTGGTATTGAATGAAAACCAGAGATTTTTGATATTTCCAATTTTCCATCTATTTACTAGTAAACTGCAAGACATACTATTTTGTTCTTTAGTATTAACCATATTAAATGAATAAATATAAACTGTACTTAATAATGCAGTATACTTTAATATTTACTATATTAAGGTTAAAAAACACTATAGTATTTTAGGAATTTTAGTACAGTTTACTATAGTATATAGCATGGTACACTACAGTAGCAGCTGCATTCATAATACATTAAAGATCACACAAAGCATTACAATCTTAAATGAAATCTAACATTTTCACCACAAACTAATAAACCAACATAAATAACGTGAATTGATTACAAGAAACAAGTTCCCCACTACATTGTTCAGCCGAGAGGCAACCAAGTCAATAAAATATAAAAGTGCATTACAGTCTTGCCTATAATTTAAGACAAATTATGACATTTTAAATTGATCTGAGCAGAGAGGGACAGATGATTTTCCTTCACTACTGGGATTAGCTAAAAATGTCGATTTGCAAAAAAAAAGAGAATAGAGCTATGACCCGTGATCTAAAACCTTCGACCTACGCCTACACACACAGAAAGCACATCCACACTAAATCTCCTTGGTAAAAAATACGGACTGCAGGAATTTCGAACGTGTGTTAAAGGTTCACCCAAAAATGAAAATTCTGTCATCATTTATTCACCATTGAGTCGTCCAAATCTGTATACATGTATTTGTTCTGATGGACACAGAGAAAGATATTTGGAAGAATGCTTATAACCGGCCAGATCTTGGCCCCCGTTGACTCCCATAGTAGGAAAAATACTTTTTTGTTGAACACAAAAGAAGACATTTTAAAGAATGTAGGACAGCAAAGAATTCTAGGGCAGTTTTGAGTATCATTGTATTTTTCCCAATTTCTCTGTATTCATCAGAACAAAGAAATGTATACAGATTTTGAAAAATACAAAGGTGAGTAAATGATGACAGAATTTTCATTTTTGTGTGAAATATCCCTTTAAATCTAATCTGACACATCAAAGATTTAAGAATTCACCAGAACAGTTTCTGTCATTCACAACTCGGGCTGAATTTTGGCCTAAAATAGCTTCTCACACACACACACATATACCTCCCTGCCAAAGTCTGTGGAGCAACAGTGCAATAATATTATGATCTTTTTAAATCCTCTTTAAATTAGAGGCAACTTTCATAGACACACACACCATGTCATTCAGATCAACAAAAAAACACAAATAAACACACACTTCTGCTTGGACAGAAGCATTTGAAACATCACACATATGGGAAAAAAGATCTCCATTTCTGTTTGCTAAGACAACTGTACATAATCTACCTTTAACCTTCTAGGGCAGAACAAAATAAGCTCCAAGACTATTACACTGCCAGCTGTAAGATATTTAATACTACAGCAGACTTAGTTTGTGTTGGGGTACAGGCCACCAAGAATTGAGAACTCAATTTGAACAGTTAATCCAAATATTTACATGCATACATACATACAGCTACAGACAAAATTAAGAGACTATTACAAATTTTCATTTAATCAGCATTTCTACATGTATTGTGGTCATTCCAGTCCGGTGTCTGTAGAATTTCAATAAAATTAAACCTCAGGAGTGACAAAGTCTTTAAACAGCAATGTAAAAGACTGACAACATGACAAGACACCTGAAAATTGTGATAAAAAACAAAGTTATCACATTTAAAAAAAAAAGTTTAACTTTTAAATACTGTACATGGACAAAAATGACTGATGTATTGCTTAACAGGGAATATGAACTTGTTATCTACTTTGCAGAGCAGCTTTTAAGTTATTTTGACCTGTTTCTCCACTTTTCATTTGCTGCAAATAAATTCAAATAGAAACTATTTTTGTTTGAAATTTGGGAGAAATATCGTTAGTAGTTCACAGAATGAAATTTAAATGATAATTTAATGTAGCACATACCGATAAATAGTTAATTCAGAAGAAAAAAAATGGTTTACCGGCTGTACATATAATAAGATACTACTAACTACAAATAATAATTAAAAACAAAATATATTACAAATATTTGTAATTATTTGTATAATAATTTACATTTCTTACAAAGACATTAATATGAAAATATGAAATATTTGATAAAACTTTACAAAAAGGTTGCGCTGCATTAGCTAATCTGAAATGACAATCATTTTCTGCATGAGCAGATACAAATGTTTAATAAATGTTTTAGTAAATGCTTAAATTAACAGTAAGATTAATAAAAGCTATTAGAATTGGTTATTCTTCGTTTATATTCTGTTAACAAATCCAACCTAAAATCACTGTCTGGATGATATCTTTCAGTGTGTCACAAATTTAACAACTTTACATTCAGTAAAAGCTTAATCGCTGGTTCTTACAGATCATGATCACAGAAAATAGAACTCAGACATTTCCCCTGTACACACTAAAGCTCAATTTCTCTTGCCGTGTATGGCCTGTTTGTTGTTTGATAAGCTGTGTACAATGTTGCTTGTCTTTTTTCTGTCATGACTCCAGCTGCATTTCCTGCATGGAAGTCCAGTCAACCCCATAAAAACAGCCGTAGCACAATTTATAGAACAGCAACGAAGTTTGCTTCGGTTTCATTCTCACGGAACACACATACTGATAAAATAATATCTTTAAATAAAATCACCTGCAGAATGCATAAATGTACATGTCAATATGAATGAGTGCTCCAGCCCAAGAACACAGTGGACAAAATTTTCACTGGAGTAAGCAAACAAAAGAAATCAATTAAAAAAAACTTTAATTTATCACTTAACATACACGTGTTTGTACAGGTGTGTGATTAAGTACACCTCAACAGACAGCGTATCGTTCAGCTGAATAACTCGCTTCCTAATTGTTACTTTTGATTTTAGTCACATTTTCAGAACTATGTTTCAGAATGAGTCAGATTATGAAATTGGCAATAACAACGAGGAAAGAAATCTAGAAACGATACAACACTACCAGTAGCAAACATCTGAGATTTAGAAAAATCTGATTTATAAAGAGAGTTACCATTTTATAGAAAATGCTTTTTAATAAACTGTCTATTTTCACATATACAAGTATATGATGATGTTTCTGTGGATAATGTGGTTTCCAGTTACACGTTTAAAATACCTTCACATTAAATAAATTTCTACATGCCTACGTATCTACGTATACATATGTATTTAAACTTGGAAATCAATTACAAATGTAAATACCTATACATAAATAAATATCTACAGATATACAAAAATGCACACGCACATGACATGTACATATATATACTAAGGTAAGTATATATATATATATATATATATATATATATATATATATATATATATATATATATACACTGTAAATAGGTATATAGATGTAGGTAGGTAGGTGTATATATACAGTAGGTATGGTGTGTGTGCTTTTTTTACAGCTTTTACAGTGCTATTTGTTTTTCTGGTTAATAGTTTGTTGATTTTCCTCATTAAGATTTTAAAGTTTATTCTTATAAGAATAAATTAATCTCCAAGTTCTACATGTCAAGTGATCCAACTGTTGATCGTCAACAACCTCAGATTTCAATAAATTGTGGTCAGTGTGAATGCACCTTTACTTCGGCACGTAAAAAAGTACTCAACATGTAACGATGTGACTTTTTAAAACAAGTGCGCGTATTCACACGTGCAGGCCAGCAAAACGCTGACCCTTCCTGGCTCTGAACATTTTCGTATCTTTCTAGTTTTCACAGGCTTTATTTTTACAATCCCTGGTTTATTTATCTCCCAGCACTGCTGCGAGCTGCTAAAATAGAGTGTCAATCACTCTGACCTTTACTGTAGCTGCACCACAGCTAAACACAGTACTGAGAAAATACACATGAAAGTTAGAGAGAGAGAAAGAGAGAGAATGAAAGAGAGAGAGAGAGAGAGAGAGAGAGAGAGAGAGGAAAAAATTTAAGAAAAAAGCAAGTTTCCTGTGTCACTCAAAAGCTCCCCATGATGGACAAATATTAAGTTGCATGCAATCTAGAGCACTTTACCATGTTTTTGTCACATATTTAATGCACTTCAGCATTACAAAACAAAACACTAATGTGTTTGACAAAACAGATAACTCTCTTCAATCCATTTCTATCACATCAGAAAAATTGCTTCAGCAGTTTCTCTGTAGCTTTACATTCAAATCTTCAGAGGCTTCAATGCATTAGATATCGTTTAAATAGTAATAAATACACAAGCTATATGGTTTGCTTGAAAGTGCAGAGAATCACAATGGCACATTACAATACACACACGCAGCTACTCATATTCAACTACATATTCAAACAGGTCGAGCGAGCATCCTGTTTACGGACTAGAGAAGATGAACCACAGCACCTACACAGATACACACAAAGAGAGAAAGATGGAGGGGGAACAGGCGGTGCTTTCCATTGGTTGCTCAGTGAGGTCAGGTATACCAGCTTGGCGGATGCAGGTTTAGCAAATGAGCTGCAACAAAGCCCATACAAACTCTTCGTAATGACACTGACTCTGCATATACGCTGCTGGAGATACTAACAGTATGAGAAAATATATTTCTAGATTTAATTGTCGAGTTAACATTGGCCAATTTTTGCTAATTCTAAGAGTGCTTTCACCCTGGACTCGTTTACATTACATTTACATTTACGCATTCGGCAGACACTTTTATCCAAAGCGACTTACATTAAATTGTGATTTTACATTAGTTTTATACATCATTGGATTTCTGTATACATATGTATTTGTGCATCGAACCCATGACCTTGGCATTGCTAGTGCCATGCTCTAACCACTGAGCCACAGGAAAGCATTTAGTACTAAAATTCATTTTCTTCTGGGTGTGGTTCATGTGGCAGATGTGAATGCAGCATTCGCACTCAAGTGCGCTCCAAAAGCAGACTAAATTAGTGTACTGAGAGCTCCTTGAAGAGGTGGTCTCTGTACGATTTCAAACAAACCCTGGAGCAGTTAGTTTGTGGTGAGAACGTGATCTGACCTCGAACAGACCAAAATGCAAAAAGTACTGCACTTTTTTGAACAAATCCAGCTAGCATTGTCAGCTGTGCTCTGCATTTTGGAACGAGGACAAGTGTTTGTTGACAATTAGTAATAGCTTGGTAGCTGACAGGTAGACTTGGAGTTGTGAGTAGGGACGGAGCCTCATAGAAATTTGGTCTGATGACCATATTACATCTCAACTTTCGAAAACTAACAAGAACAGCACAATATTTTCATTGTTTAGCAAACAACTAATGGAAAGGGGGTTTAATAGATCTGTGGAATAGTGCCGGGTTAAGGTAAAGAAACTACGTCAGCAGTACATCCAAGTGTGGGATGTACAAGTTTCCCTGGTAAGATGACCTCGATAATATACTTGGGACAAAACTGGATGTTGAGGAAACACAAAATATTTTTTTTGTTGCTGAGCTCAGCAAAAAAATGAGGCTACGGGTGCGCATCCACAAGATTACATGCTGCCCTGTGTCACCGTGTCCCACAATTGTCAATATATTTGGTTTGTCGGACATCAAGCAGCACTGCTCAGACTGACCGGCGTGTACCGCAGGAGAAAGCTACTGTCATTAATTGCTCTTGTGTAACTTTGATATAAACTCAAAGGTCTGTACAATGCGCGCATAAAGTGGAAAACATAATAAATCACCAATTTAATATTACTCTGTTGTGCTGCGAGAGTGTAGGCTTTTCTTACAGGTTAACTCTTAACAGTCACCGCACCATAATAAAAATGTATGTATGCTCTGGTAAAGTGATACTCTGCCATGCGGGGGATTGCTACAATGGCAAAAAGGCCCGATGCCTGCCCCATGTTTTATATGGTAATAGATCAATTTGTTTAACACTTTTTGCTCCATTTTTTGATGGCTCATGCTCTACATGTTTTGACTATTTGTGAACTTCCATTTTACCATGTGTTTTACCCTATTATCCCCATTTATATCTATGGAGCCAATGATTAAATTACTACACCAGAACCAGAAACCAAACTATTTACAGAAACATCATTATATACTTATACATGTGAAAATAGGCACCTAGTAAATATGTTGCATTTTCTCCCCTATAATCCATACATGAACTCATAAATCCATAAATAAAAATGTGTGTAACTTGTGTGTGTTATAGTGTATGTTTACATTCATTTGTCAACTTCATTATACTATGAATTGCACGGTCATAAAAGTGTTATTTTTGTATATGCTATATTAAATAAATTGCCTATCATGTTATATATTATATAACATTTTCCATTACATGTGTTAAGCACAGCATGTGGCAACCTTGGCGCGCATTATAATAAACAATGAGGTCTACTCTAAAACAGCTGTGAGTCCACACAAAAACAGACACAATACACACGCAGCCAGCAAACACCTTTGATACACAAATGAAAGAGCTGTGTGGCATGTTTTCCACATGAACACACACTTGAAAACCACACTCTGGAACCTAAAACCATGTGTTTACATCAGGGCAACAAAACTGAGAGTCAACTGTCAGAGTCAACCGTCAGCGGTACAACTAGTCACTTAAGCACTTTCAGAACCGGTATGATCAATGCCTGAATGCATGGAATGCAAACATAAAACACGGTAAATAGTTTCAGATGTAAAATACAAGCGAAATGACAACCAGTTAAAGGGACAGTACATCCCAAAATATTTTTTATCTGCTTATCTGTGATTCTGAGCAATAATACTTTATTTCTTTCTCTTGTCAAACACACATAAAGCACTTCTAAAGATTTCTCATGTGGCTCTGTAATATACAATGAAAGCGGACGGGGACTTGAGCTGTAAAAGTTCAAAAAGAACATAAAACCACCATGAAAGTATGCTTACAACAGAAGCAGTCTAGGCAACTCTTGAACTACAGTCTGATTCTTCTAAAGCCATTTTATGCTTTATGTAAGGTACAGCCTGAATTGTACATTATTCAAAATTAGTGGTGTAACAAAATCTCACTGTATGGTAATACCTCGTATAAAGCCTACAGGATGGTATTTATTACAATATGCAAAAGGAGAAAATGATGACTTGGAAACGTACCATAAGCATCCTCTTTTCTTTATCCTCTAATCATAACTGTTGCTTTGAGTTATAGTATGAGATGGGTCAAATGACCTAATAATCCCTTTTATTAAAAAAAAAATTGCAGAAGATGGACCTTGTAAAGATAACATCTATTATTTTTCTAACATTCTATATGTTAGCGCCGGAAGACCTATCGTTTCATGTGACCACAAAAAATAATGAGACAATTTTGCTATTACGATAACACGATATCCATAATATTGTTACATTCCTATTCATACAATAATTTATGCAATCAATGGTCGCCATTTTCACTTTAATTGTGTAAAAGTCAGTTTGGACAAATTAATTTTAAAGCTGAATTTTCATTTTTGGCTTGTACTGTTCCTAAAGGAAGTAAAAACAAAAGGTAACATAGATATTGGGTAAGTTTTGTCCCAATAGTCCAGTCAAATAATATTTCAGAAGCCACAAAAGTTTAAATTTGGCTCATCAATTTTGACCGTGAAATAATAAAATGCTGGCAAGGAGGGAAACTTAACAAAATTAGTCTTGCACAGTTCACGCACACTCCCCATCAATTTCGTGTTTAAAAATACCTAAACAACCCTATGAAATGGCTTGTCATGCATATTTTATTTCATAAAATGAAAACACAACGCCACAGGACTGTGCAGCGTAGTAACACTCAACACACGTCAACAACGTCAATATTTTGATCAAACACCGTTGCACTCCCACCACCAACACGCCATTGTTTGTCCTCTCACTATAGCTCCAATAAAACACACACACAAAATGAAGAGCTGTCAAATGCAAGGCACACATGAATCTTTATCTCGACTGGGTTTACGTGGGAGGCTTTACACTAGAAAGTGTCATCTAACATTGAAACTAGATGGATGTGTGCTCACTAATGAGTGAAGGGCTTCAATGAATAAAAAAAGCAGATGGTTACAGACAAAACAAACTAGAAACATTCAGATATTAAACTCCATAAAAATCGCCTCACATATTCGCTGTAAAAATAAAGCTTTAATAAATCGGGCATGCATGACAAAAAGTTTTTTTATTTTCTGTGTAGGATGTGTGGTATATAAAACAAAAATCTCAAAAAAAGCATTTCCAAATGATGAAAAGAGAAAAGATGTACATGATTTACAACAATGCATGCAATTACATGTACTTTTATTAAAAAAAAAATGCAAAATGCAAAATCAATTTCTTTCATGTGAAGCCGTGCATGAAGGGTAGGTGTGTGCGTTCGTGCAGATCTCTGTCAAGGAGTGTGTATGCACCTGGTTATTATGATATAATTCTTGGTTTTAAATTGTCAAGTGTTGTGCTTTCGGGGAAACGGGCATGTGGCTTACTTATCGAAGTGTAGATTCTCATATCGTTACCCAGGAGTACGAGGTCAGAGCTTTCTGGTCATACTCGTATTAGGAAACGAAACTTTGACTCAGACTGCCTCGGTTTCAGTCCATTTCTTTCAAAGGGAAGTGGAAAACAATGAGGGCAAGTAAACACACCAAAGCAGTCACATTCCAGAGCTCAAAATCAGACAAATCAGAGCTCAAATAGATTTTTTGGCTATAATGTAAAAAACTTTTAAATCATGAAATCAGAGATTGTTACATGATCAATTTTTTCTGTGAAAGTCCGTTCGATCATGTAGAAATGTCTTTATAAAACGTGTTAAATAGCGCAATTCAAAGTGAGGAAATTCGCTAATTATAATACTAAAAAAGAATTCCACTAATCAGAGAAGCCTATGTTTTGATGGAAACATATAAACTGCAGCAAAAGCTCTAAACCACTCACAGGAAACCGAGTTTCTCCATGATAAAATATACAACGACAAAAAAATATGTTGCGATTGATCAATTAATAAATTAATCTTTTTCATTTTTCAAAAACATAAACATTGTAATCTGTGCAGACTGTGGTTGTGTTTCTACACTTCAAATTGTGTTGCTAATCTGATTGAGATGTTAGTGGCTTGTTAAAGGCTAGAAATGTATGTAGTTGTGTGAGCATGTGTACAGGGTCAATGTGAAGCACTAATAAGCTCCAGATGGGAGGATGCGGTTTTCTAGAATTAGAAATATTTTCCATAGCTATGGTTGCAAGTGTTGCACAGTAAATAAGACTAGAAAAACAAGACAAGTTCAGACAGAATGATGCCCTGATACGTTAATAACTTAAAGGGCCGCAATGCCAGAAAGTGCACTTTTAAATGTTCATCTACCAGAAATTGAGTCGCCAGCGTATGTGCAGAAACAACCTGTACTTATACAAATCCATCTACTCTTCTTTTTGTAATCTCCTTTAAACCACAACAGTGACACAAAACAAGCTATTGGGAATCCCCTATCAATGTGATGTCACATTGATTTAATCCCGCCCATGACCGCTCACAGACTCCGCCTTATGAGGGGAGCAGAAGCTCATTTGCATTTTAAGAGACACACACAAAAACGGTGTGTTTTCCATTGCAGCCACAAATGGCCATGTTCAACATATTGTAATGAAAGATATGTTGTGGTGTATTTTGAGGTAAAACTTTACAGAGACCTTCTGGTGATACCACTAAATATTTTTACACTGCAGAAAACACCTGGATTTGCGGCCCTTTAATGTGTCGGGTGCGCCACATCATATCAAATGGCAAACATGAATAGTTTACATTTACATTTATGCATTTTGGCAGACGCTTATATCCAGGGCAACTTATATTGCATTGTCCTATACATTTGTTTCTTACTATGTGTAATTCCCTGGGATCAAACCCATGACCTTGGCATTGCAAGCGCCATGCTCTACCCACTGAGCAAACTCACTATGACTTCCTGTTATCAGTTAAACACAAATACCTACATAAAAAATGCCACTGTGCTACTAGACATGAGGCATTAAGGGCCAGATTTACGATCAACTTGCGGCAGCGCAAACACCTTGTTTGTCGTAAAAAAACTACGTTCTGTATTTAATAAAGACACGCATGAAAATAAGCGCTGAAAAGGATGTTAAATGAAGGTTTTTTTAATGAACCCCGCAGCGTGATTTACTAAGGTCTGCGCTCATCATTGCAATGGTATTTGCTTCATAATTTAACGCCCAAAAAACGTGTCTTAAACCCTGCACACATTTGTTGATTGTGTTGGTCATTATGGAAATGTGATATTGCATGCTTGTAAATCACCGCTGAAATTTCAACTCCCATCTGCGCTTTTTTTTAAATTGCACTATAGAGCTATTTTGCCCGGTTTAGTAAATCTGTCCCTTAATGTAAAAAAAGCACATGATCCATCCATCAATAATGCAATCCAAATGACTCCAGTGGGTTAATAAATGCATTAAGAATACAAAGCTTCTTTTAGCTTATTGTCTTATCTTGTAATATTGGAACAAACATTCTAATTGAGGCGATACATCAATTTAAAAATTCAAAATAATTTGTCTTATTATATTTCATCACATAATCTGGGTGAGGGTGAATACATTACAAGTGAATTTACACTAAGGTGAACTATTCCTCTTACGCTTTATGGTATATAGGCCTGGGAAACCTTGTTTTATGAAGACTCAGCCTGGCATTTTGACTGAACCAGGAGACCAACAACAGATGATTTCTAAACCAAAAAATCTAAACATCTTCAAATAAACTAAACTAGAATTGACATCTATTCACAGCTACTCAATTAAATACAATACAAATGATTTATTTATTTAAACAGTATTGTCTTGTATTTGGCCTTCACAGAGTATCCCAGAGATGATGTATTTTTGTAGGCCAATCCAGAGGTTAGCACCGCACTGGTTTCCTCGACTGAAAGCATTTTTCCCATAGACTTTCAGAAGATTGCAAAAAATAAGCTCTGTGATTTACAACAAAGGTTTAAGATGTTTACATATTTTTCATATTAAGATTATCTTTACAAACGAACACAACATTTGTTTCTTTTGAATACAAGAATACTTCATCTCTGGGGTACTCTATTGTGACCAATAAAACATAAACAAAATATGGACAAATAACCAAAGACAAAACTTTATATTGATTAACCCCACACAGGCTGATGTGGTTTACCAAATACATAATCAAACGTGAATGAAATTTGTTTATCATATTTTATGAACATCCAACAGCAATATTTAACATATAATAACTCTGCACGCTGCAGAGATTATGCAAAAAGCGTGACCTCATCAGATCTTCAAGCAGAAACTCACACACTGTAATCTCTTCCAGGTAAAACGAATTCTGGTTATAACAGATTCGATTTTAAGATTGGGAAATTATGATTTAGGTGTCGATTTTAGTGGCTCGTGGTTGTAGTTCACTAACCCACATATTATTGTGGGTTTGTTTAGAAAAGTGACATTTGCAGACATGCGAGAAATTCTTTTATACTTTTTTAAAAACATGTTAATTACTTTGTCAGTGCATTGCAAATGCTGAATAAGATTCGAAGTATAGAGGCCTAGCTGTCTCTTTAAATTCCCTTTAAACACGGTAATAATATAACCCTTCTGTGAAATCTGACTGCAGATAATCTTTCTAATTTATCTGCAGTGCACACGCTGCTTTTAAACTTAGGACTTCCCTGAAACAAAGTTTCTCACGCATAGAAATTATCAGCCAGCCTGCAGCTTCCTCTCTGTGCATAGCTGCCCTCGGTGTTGCTATTGTAGTAAACATACCAAATATAGAGCTTGCCATTACAGAATCAAGACTTATTATATATGCATCTCTCTATGCATGCACACATAAAATACACGCAAATTAAATAATTTATGATTTACGTTCACAAAAAAGACTGACTGATAAAATGTCCCAAATTAACGGTTTCACGTGCGTATGTTTCTAACTTTTATAAAAGTGTATACACTTGAAGGGTAGTGTTTGCACTTTCTTGCCCTATGTTGCCTTTCCTTATATAGGCATTTTGAGCAAGTCCTCATATCTCTGCCAAGATTCCTTAGGAGCCAATCACAGCCTTGATACATCTGTGCCGTGACCCTCCATGCAAGTCAACGCCATTCGCCGGTGGAATGAACTAGCAAACCGGCAATTATCCGATATCATTCAGAGTAACCAAATGAAATGGTGCGCGACGGTGAGAGATGAAGACAGTACAGTAATTGTGTCCATTTTACTATCATTAACTGTGTTTAAAACAAGCTGTTTTCTATGTCAGCGCATTAACTGAGTAATAGTTAAAACATGAAAGTTAACAAATAAAACGACTCAGCTGTTCGTTTCAAATAGTTTAGCAAAACATGAAAATGTTGTCATGTACATGTCTCTATGGTGTTCCTAACTGACTTTTTTTCAGGGGGAAAAATCTGAAAGTCTTGCACACTGTCTTTCTTCATTATTGTGCAATGACGTACGTAGCAAGTCAAGTCTTTTGATTTCAAGATTATGGATTTCATTTTTGTACAATCATTTTTTTCTGTCCAAATTTGTGTGCATACCTTACTGCAATCATTTGTTGCAAGTGTAATTAAGGGGGGAAAATCAAGTTTGTATCTGGTTTGTTTCGAATTTGTACAAATGTGTTTCAAACCACACTGTTTGTGTATTAAAATCTCACATTTTTGAAAATTCCTTAAGGTTTAAATGTCCAATGTGTCATTTTTGGAGGATCTTTATTACCTTACAATGAGCTATATCGATCTAAAGTACATCCACTACATCCCCTTACATGGAATCCACCATATTGTTTCTACAGTAGACCTAAATGGACAAACTGCTCTAAAGAGAACATTTCATAAATACATTATCTCCTTGGGCAAAGATGCGAAAATGTGACAACATCTTGGTTCTGCGTCAGCCACCCTAGTGCTTCAAAAGGGAGCGGTGAAGTGAGCAATTGGCAACCTCACCAGTAGATGCCTAGAGTTCAGCCGGATACTCGGCTGAAACGAGTATCCGGTACAGTTAAAGCACTTTTGCCGAGTACGAGTATTATACGAGTAATACGAGTCAATATCTGTGCTCGGATTGAATAAAAATCCTCATTGGGTAGCTGACTGTGTCTGCGTTCTGTGATAGTCACAGCGCCCCTCCCCTACACATATACAGATGTATTGTGTTGCTGACTGTGTCTGCAGCTCTCTCTCTCCGTCTCTCCCTCAGTCACTCAGGTTCGCGGGTCTTTTCCGTTAACGTTTAGGGTATCTTCAGCTTCAGGTTTGTTTTATATTTCGGTTTGTAGTACTTTATTATTAACCAGTAGAGTTTGGTAAATGTGGGGTTTGTTCAGACGTGGTGCTTGGTAGAATGCGACTCTGCCTGTCTTTTTTAAACCGTCAGCTGGCTCTAACCAGTTTTTAATTAAAAGTTAGAAAATACAGTTATGTTGAGATGAAAACTCTTGTTCATTACATTTTACTTCATAATTGCAACCGCATGTGTTGTATTCATTGTTGCAAAACTTATTCTGTATATAGTTTGTTTGTCATCGTGATCAAAACCATTGATCTGAAGCTCAATGCTGATGCTGTCATGTAAATATTTTTCTAATCAGCATTAAATATAACAATTTCTGATCAACCCATATCAATTGCATGCTTAAAATAACATACCGGTTAAAGCCCCGCCCATCTCAAGACAACCCGACCCAATTTCCGGGTTAAATTCCGCCCACTTCCTGGTTAGGCCCCGCCCAGTCCGAGTACAGATACGGATACAGATAATTCATATGGTTAACAGATACAGATACAGATAATGCTGTACTCGCTCATCCCTATAGATGCCCCTTAATTACATACACTGATCCTTTAACCTTACTGATCGGTTTTTGCGGTCATATGTTGTTGCAAAAAATGGATCTATATAGAGAGATCTCCATGTTCCAGTAAATAATGCCGCACATGCCAGAAGCCTACGTTTCAGTCACTGAAAAGAACACTACAAGTCAAACAAATCAAATCTGAACAGTTGTGAAAAACTGTCAATCTTTTAGATCAGATTCCAATCAAATACACAAAGTACACTAAGCCTGGCTCCACGAGTTCTGAAAGATTTAACTTCAACCTCAATAAAAACAAAAACACATGTATATGGCAATAACCGATCTTGTTTAAGGAGTTTGAGACTATAAAAAGTTGCCCCCCAAAAATCCCCTTACCTTAGGTGGGTCATAGAGCTCTAGCTGGTACCTCTCACTAGCTGTGTGCTCATTGGTCCTCCTGACCAGCAGGCGGCAGCGTAGCCACTGCGGGGGTGTGTCGGAGATAGAGTCATCCACCTCCAGGTATCGAAGCAGCCCCTCCTTACAAACACTTCCGGTTTCCTGTCTGCGTCTCACAGTACGAAACAGACTCCACCGCTCTCGCAACATGCTCCATTGTGAGAAACGATGGGCGGGTCCCTGCACAGTCTGAGGTGAAGGCTGGCCATTGTTTACAACGGTCACTGAGGGTCCGCCACCCTGGACCGATTCGTCCCTTGGGCAACTGCTAAGGGATTCGACAAGTGGTGGTGATTTCTTAAAAAGCCGGTAGACACTATCTTTGATTCGACTGACAGAAATATGGGTTACATCATTACAAACAGGGGGCGTGTTCTGTCGCTCCGGTGGTTCATCCTCCTGGCTAAGATGTGTTGATCTGCGTGTAGTGTCTGCAGGAGAACAACGCACCAAATGCTCCTGTTCCCTAGCGACGCACCCCGCATCAGGTTTGGGTGCCAACACAGCGACTAGAGGAGCGGCTCCTGGGCGCAACGTCTCCCGATAATCCAGCACTCCTGAAAAGGAAGTGATGCGTAGACGGCCAGTCATGGGCGGTAGGGGGTTCTGGAGTGGTTGCCGTGGGGCAGGTTCGGCATCTTTAGCCACTTCGCAGCTGAAATGGTGCTGAAACAGGGTGCTAAACTGCTTGGAGAAACTTTCTGGGGGGACCACATTCTGAACTGGCTGCTCTCGGATGAAACGCCGGTAGTGTTGGGCTAGTTCTCGGGCCGTGGTGCTGGCGTGCAACTCGCAGAACTCCCTCCAACCACAAGGAGGTGCTATTGACGGTGCAGTGCTCGTGGTCTGCTGGACAGCGTTACCATTCATTGCAGTAACCAGCACAGCAGAAAATCACTGTGAAGAGAAGAACATTTACATTATTGACACAGAATTATTATTTATTTAAACTTTGACTTCTATTAATATGCAACAGCTTTAAGAATAAATGTTATGTTCTGAGGATCTAAACATTGCTAAATTTGACTTTTTGGCTTACACAAATAATACAAATCTTTAGGGGTGTTAAGCTACACTAAGCTTCAAACATGGTAGCGAAATGCTCGACCAACCAGCTTTCTAAGGCTGCTAACCGTTTGGGTTTAGCTCATTCCCACAGGGTTGTATTTCTGCTGCGCTCAGCTTTGAACAAACGCGTTTAATATGCAACATGTCCTACGCATTCACTCATTCACCTATCCAGTACAGGAAGAGCATGACTAATTTATAACTTGTCACTTCACCTCGTACCCAACATATCTGAGAGGCCATCTTTGATGAGAAAGGTGAAGCAAAGAGGTTTTCGTAGATTGTGGAAGTTGAAAGTGTCAATATAATGTATCTGGTGCCAGTCAAAGACGGCCGCGGCTCTCGATGTGGAATGCACACCTTTCACGCTCACGTGAAAACATGCTTTGGGGATTTTTTTATTTGATGCAACAACCAAAAAAATCTGCACCAGACGTGTTGTGAGAATTTGCGACACAACTGGAACCAATATCCCCATGCTCGTTTTCCACATCCTCATTTGTTAGCGTGCATTCCACTTGGACAGCTGTGAACGTTTAACACGCGGTGAGAGGTGAACGCATTGATCTTTAAGAGGGTCTTTTTCTTGAAGTTCTGTTAGAAGCTTGAAAATCTTAGGTTTGGACATGAAGCAACAGATCAGTAAAACCACAACTCACACAAGAGCAAGAGAAAAAAAGAGGAGGGGGCATTCTTTAGACGCCCCTGTGTGCTCTTTGTTGTCTTACTTAGTGACAGGAAGCAGTAACCTACATGAGGAGAGGAACACCCATCACACGCTCGTGTACATGTAGATGTTTTCTTTGGTGTGTGCTGAAAATATGTTTTGAATGCTAGTGATCAAAAGGGGATGGTGGTCTGTTTGCTTTCCTTATGTAAGCATCTATTATAAGAATTTTGTTTAGGTGACCTGGATGGGCCAGTGGATAGTTCACCAAAAATAATTAATTTTTTCATCACTATTTATCCTCATGTCATTTAAAACCTTTAAGACTTTCTTTGTTCTGAATTCTGAAGAATGTTGGTAAACTTTTGTGTTACACAGAAGAACTAGTCTCAAGCAGGTTTGAAGGTGAATAATAAAGGTGAACCAACTCATTTCCATTTCAATCCGAATCTGTTGAAATTCATACTGCTCTTAGCCATTTTAAGTCAATCAATGCATATAATAATGCACATTTAAGACGTGTTTACAAGCCGACCCGTGCCCTCGTGCTGTTGTTCAGCGCACATGCCGCGTGACGCTGTCCCGCCCCCTGAGCTGGCCCCCAGGCATAGGGTCTATCAGTGATCATCCAGCCCACTAATGACTCAGCAACCCCTGTGCACATTAACATCACTTCCTCTTTGACTCTCTCTCTCCTTGCATTCCCATCCCTCATTACCGGCAAGAACACGTACGTTAAATTCCTGTTCTTTTGTGTCGTCCTTTTTACCAGTATCTCCATCATTCTCCATCCTTTAAGCGTTTCTCCATCTTTACACCTCCTTGTACCACACACAGCCACTTCCTTTAATTCTTTTTATCCTTTTTACCCATTTCCTGTTCCAGGAATATAATCACTTCCCTTTCCTTCCGTCACTCTGTTTTTCACTTGTATTAATATGTGTAAGCAACTTAGAGCAACTTGGTTTTAAAAAAGGTGTAAACCATTCCTTTCAATAAAATCAATGCAGTTAGATCGATTTGTCAAACTTTGGGAAGCTTAAATATAGTAACTACTTAATGATTGAATCACATATTATATCACTCTCAAAACTAATAAAACATGGTAAGAAGGATGCAGCAAATCATTTGGATATAAATATGTCTTTAAATAACATATTTGATATTATATTTTAGAGATTAAACCAAATTGACTGTTCGTGATGTTTGAACGTCATTTCTTGCCTAAAAAACTAAAGTAAACGGCTTTTCCTGGCGGAAGGTCGGCATTTGCTAATTAAAAAGTACACATTTCATGGGTTAGCCGTGTAATAACTGGGATAATGTACATGCTGCCGGATGTAATCTCGAAAAACGCCCTATACAATTTAAGGCTATCCCAGAAGTATCATGTATAGAATGTTTTCACATCACAATTGTTCCTCTCAGACTTAAATGAATTTAAATGGAGAACAAATGGAAACTTTTCCTTAAGTCTCTCATGTCTCTGATACTTCTCCTTAGAAAAATGTCTCCATTGAAGTTTCAGAAGAAATCTCAACAATGTCTCAAATTAAGCTGTCAAGACTGCAATTACAAGTCAATATTATTGAAGATCTCAACATAAACTCATATATTTTTCATCAAATTTACCAAAATCCTACATTCATTGTTTTTGCAAACACTGCTTGTATTCTAACATAATAAAACATGATTAAATATTATTCAAATCCTTGATATTAAAAAAACTATCTGATACAAATCATTGAATACAGTGATTCGTAATGTGAAATATCTCACAACTATCTTTTTTAAACACACATATTGTGTTTTCAGATTTTATGAGGATTTTGCATAGACATAATGACTTTTCTGTACAAACGGTATATTCTACCCCATAATCACTATGCTATTAAAAAATCTTTCAAAAATAAAGTATAATATAATAAAACAGTCTGTATAATAAAATCTGAATGATTTAGGATCCGTTTGGCAGAATGTAAGGTATCCCAGGACCACATAAACATACACAGCTTTTAAGCATCACTCAGGTCAAACTTGTCTTCAGTTTGCTTCATTGCTGCAATTTCCGTGCTTTGTATTCACACACAACTTCGAGTCCATTACATTTGCACCCTCTCATTCCCGGGGTCTTGGGAAGCCTAACGCATAGAGTGGGTTTCCTGTACTGAAGGGTCGTGATGATAAAAGCAGTGCCCAGACAATACAGAGTCTGAAATACTGATTTCATGCACAGAATTCTGCTGAATCACACACAAAATCTCATGCCTGCTTCCTCCTTATGACTCAAGAGCGTGCAAAAAGGCCGAAAACTTAGCACGAGAACTTCTTTACAACAAGAAACAAAAATAAAGAGTTTGAGAAGCAGACAGGCAGCGGGCTTATTCACGCAGACAGGAAGCCCTGCCCTGACTTACTGACCACTACTTCAATACACAGTTTACACGCAGATATGAACTTTGACTTTAGAGTTTTAGGTGTGACAGGTCTAGGTAGCTTCAAGAACAATGCCTTGATGCCTTGCCCAAACTTGAAGCTGCAGCGTGTACATTTGTGGTGAAAGATGCACTGATACTAAATTTCTCAACCAATACTGATACCAGATTATTCAGAGTGATATCTATGATACCGATTCTGAAAAACTGAATGTTCAAAACTGTCTTCTTTACCTTATAAACTTTAAGATAACAATAATGATTCATAAGTTTGGTACAATTTTGCTGAAAACTTCAGTTTGATCAATTGTTTTAAAACAGACATAGCAGAAGGCCCATGGGATTGTTTTTCCCTCGACTTCATCGCATATGTGCCCATTCACGTCACATTTCCTGCGACCTCGCAGGCTATACAGTCCAGACATTGTTTATGCCTAGCATTTCATCAGCATGCATTCTCACACACACAAGAAACAAAGACAACAAATATTGTCAACAGGTCAAGACATTCCAAAGTTTCCTTTCAAATTGCAAAAACACAGTACAGCACCTATAAAAGTGCTGCAATGATGTCTGTTTTTATCTGCTCGACAAACGTTCTGTCTCCAAACACACAATAGCAACATTCTTGACTACCGATAGTCGGATACAATGCTACCTTGTAGTTTTTCCTGTTGTATTGGCACAAACCCATTCAATACCCCTTCTTTCTCTTCCTGATACTAGCGCACACAAAGACACGACAGGAGCCCTGCGGCAGTGGCAGAAACACAGTCTCTAGGTATAAACCCAAGCTTTTATGAGGCTGCGAGGCCTGAGGTTGTTCATCAAAAGGAAGTGCATGAACAAACATGCACGCACACGGGCGCACACACACACACACACACACAGAATATGCTACTTTAAGGTGACCATATCAGTCACTTGCATCGAAACACTGGTCCCTCACACAGTGAGGTTGGGGGCCAGTGAGAGTAAAAACAGGGGGTCTCTTCGAACCTGAGATGACCTGTATGATGCAGCGGAATCCCCTGTTCTCGGAACAGGTCTTACACTCGCCCTCATGTTTTCATGTCATAGCAAAAATATTTGATGAGGTGCTGCGAGATGTGTGTCATCTTTGTATCTGTATCACACACACACACAAACCATCATCATACTGTACATATGAATGTTATAAACATTACAGCCAAGGTCCAAAAATAACACTAGACAAATCTTGAAATCTTTTCAATCAGTAAATTTGTCTAATTTGTCTATGCAGTATGCACCCAATGTTAAGATAAAGTTATCATTGGACCTTGACTACAAAAAGCACAAAATAAATAATGATAAATAAACTGATGAAAACAATGAATACCTTTCATTACTAAATACTTATGCAATATACTTTATATGCATTTACTTAATAAGGTCCGTATCGTTTTGAGACTACCTGACTAAAATACACACAGGCAGACAGCTAATAATTAAAAAAACGTAACGTCCAATGATAGCAGTTCACTTAAGAACGCCTACGTCACAATCTGTTTATACAACCACATTAAATATATTCTTGATTCATGAAGAACACCGCAAGTGTAACTGCAATGCTTCAGCACACACGAATATTTAGGGGTTAATAAATTGAATCGCAGTCTCTAACAGCCGCCATGGACATCACAGGAGCGTTTCCGTCTCCTGATCCAGATGTCAGGAGAAAGACGAAGACACATCTGGCCTGAGCTCATTTGCATGCAAACCGGTTTACACTGTCTGTGTCAATACAACATATTTTTTTATTTATTGTTTAAAATTTTACAATTTATGAACGCATAATAATAATAATCATGATTATAATAATAATAAAAATACGCAACATTTTTTTTACGTAATCATCTCTATTGGGTACCATTCAAAAGCGTGCTCTCAGACTGCGTGGATGCACATGCACGCGGGATTCATATTTTTGTTTTATTTTTCATTCACAACGAAACCTTTGCCATTTATTTAATTGCCTATTCGATATGACGCAACTTCTCAGACTAGTGTTCACGTATCCTTCGGACCGAGCCAGACAGGCACGCGCTGAACTGAAACTGCGAGATCCCTTTAAACTCTATTCCGTCTGTCGCGCGCTAGCGTCAAGTTCATTGGTAACTCTCGAATATAATTTCGGAGGGAAGAGAGCGGCACGTAACTTATTCATAAACCATATGAGAAAGTTTCGCGACTGTCATATTCGGGAGACCCCCTCCCTCATACGACTAGAACAACCACGCTCACCGTTATCTGCACAGAACAAGAATCTTCTGGCCCAAGTGAATTAGGATTAACGTTATGTTTGACTTGATAATGATATTTTTCTGCCGAAAAGGATTAAACATCTTTAAATACTGCAAGTGAAAGTTATGATAAACGAATAGCGTGACTTGCCTGCTAGCCCAGATGTCCGTTACTTTCTCTGTCATGTTGGATGCGTGCAAACTACAGCCCAGCGTAAACTTTCAGGAAGGAGCACCGAGCGCGAAAAAAAGAGAAAACAAACTTTCCATGGATACGGCGACAACAAGCGACAAAAATCCTTGATGTGGCGAGACGCACTGAGATTCCGGAAAAATAAAAGTCCTCCTTACAGTTACGAAACAAAACTCGGACAAAAATACATATTACACGATGATAATGCTATACATAGCGTTTTACTTTTATAAGTGGGGAACATTTTCTGCATTTTAATATTTAATATACCAAAAATGTATCGAATAATCAAACATAAAATAAAGCATACTACATTAACCACACTTCTATCAGTAATAATATTTTGTTGATCTTGTGTTTTTTACTATAGTAGTAATTGGTTTACATTTTCTACTGCATACATCTAAATGTTACCCCAAAACAACATGTATATTTTACAAGTGAGGAAAACAGTCTCTTCAGCCAATTGAGCCAAAGCCAACGTGGTTCGTGAACTTTTATTTTAAAATCGTCCCAAGTTCATTACTTTTGCTCGAGTCTGACGAAGACTGACTTCACGTTGCAGTTTCCCTCACTTTAGTTTAAGTAAAAAACGGTTTTAAAAGCAAATACAAAAGTAGATAGATTCAAAGGTTGTTTGTCTAAACAACTCGAGTTATTGGAAACATGAAACTTTGTTTGATTAAGCCCCTCAGAAAATCAATGACTGGAAAAGAACAGTATGTACATTCTGTACAATGTCAAAGGTTAGTAATGTTGAGACACCTTGTGGCAGAAACAAATTGTTATCGATTTTTCTTGCACTGGTTTGTACATATTACAATTCCATTTTAATTCCTTCAAATAATTTAATACCCAAATATTCAGAGTTTGTTGTTGTCAAAAATACAAGTCAGTCAGTAACTGTATTTCGACAAAGAGAACACTTTATTGCAGTTAACATTTGATTGTATTTAGTACATAATTATTACAAAAACACTAAGATATAAAACCATAATCACAATTTCTGCTTTATTGCCATTTATTTTTATTGTTGAATGAAACGCAATGTTTTTTTAATATAAAATCTGAAGGCACTGTGATTGTGAAAGCACTTATTGTCAAGGTAAGACTGCAGGATTGCACACAACGTCCAAAATGTGTAAATTTGTACCTTTAAAAAAGAGCCATACATACATCATGAAGCTGCCTATATCTTTTATATTGTATCAAATGTTGGTCACACATGGATGGCTAACTTGGTCAGTATTATATATCAAAGGTAAAGCACTGACATGCTTATTGGCACAATAATATACATCAAAGTAAGCACAAAAAAAGAAAAACATACAACAGCTTAAAAAAACATTTATCACCCAAAATTGTGTTAGCTGGATACCATTATTACTTTAAGGTTACATTTTTTTTTTGCCATTTAGGAATTGGCAGGTTTGGTTGACTTATGGTTATGATAACTGTATTACTCTTGCAATGCATCTTTTGCAATTCAACGATTTGTGCTGTTAATCAAAATTGCATTTCAACTCTATATTATTGAAAAATAATAATGGTTGCCATAGACCAGCTTTGGCACCTTCATGTTGAACATTCATAGTCTTTTTGCTAATGAAAACATAGATGTCGTACCTCTGCTATGCAGTAGAAAAGACTGCAATGTTATCATGGAAATGAATACAACACGAGAAAGAACTGACAAATACAATGAATGCTTTATGATCTTACATCTCAAGATAAAGCTAAGAGCCATGTTCAAAATTAATTTACCAGCCACTGTCATAACAGACTTTGATGACTGATATTCTTCTGCAGTACAGAAAAGAAATAAAATATTAAGAGTGCTCTTTTTCATATTTTGCACCGTAAAGAAGGCGTCAAAAGACCTGGAAATATAGTGTAATTATATGGAATGATATATCTTTATTACATCGAAAAAGAGCACTTCGGGTGTTGGGTGTTCTGTAAAGTAATACATTTTGACTTGCAAGAAAGTATTTCTTTAAAAATGTTTTGGTCTAAATTAAAAAATTAATAAAACACTCTGCCAGCATGTAACAGGAAACGAGTCACTAACATTCTGATTCATCTTATATGTCAAGTTCTATATACATTTGGCCTGTTACTGTACATCTGCTTTCTCCCACTAAAACTAAGATTGCACCAAAAATTGTAAACACACCGTTATCTGTGGAAATTATGGGTTGACTCTCTTGCAATCATTTAAGGCACTGCGTGGCTGATTCATTGGCCCTGAAGCCACTCTATTCTTAGTTCAGCCACCTCTTTCCCGTACCAGTCATGCAGTTTAGAGAAGCAATCTGTGCCGGGTGAAACAGGACTCCCAAGCAACCCGCCAACGGTCTTTCTCCGTGGAGGTATTGGAGGTCGTCTAAATCCATCCCCCTTCCCGCTGCAGTCCCCCTCCCCCTCCCAGGCCCAACCCTCACTGATACCATTAACCACACTTTGAGGCTTATTCCAAGACACCCCGTTCTCCCTACTGGAACTCCCCAAAGAAGGGAGCTCTTCCTCTAACGGATTACGAAGCTGCGAAAATCCTGTGACTGAGGCGCCTCGGAAGCCTGGTGTGGCTGCTTGCACTTGTGGCTGGTGTTTCTTCTGCTTATTCTTTATCTGTAAAGATCTCGCTTCTTCTTGTACCTCTTCCAGCTGCCTCTCCAACTCCTTTACAACCAGGCGCATGTAGTCGAAACTAGCCCGTGACAGAGCCTTGACCCACGACTCCATTGCGGCCTGGCTCTCTGCTGCCATCTTGTACATCTTTGCCTTGGTGCAGTCAAACTTAATGGCGAAGGCAAACTCTTCTGATTCAGACTCGCAGAGCTCCACTGTACAGCCCTCCAGGACGATGACCCCGATTGGCTCTCGACTTTCCTTCTCCTCGAAGTAGAAGAGCATGTTCCCCTTCAGAATGAACCAGCGTCGGTGGTACGCCGTGTTCCTTTCCCCTTTCTTAAAGAGGATGCCCGTCTTGTCAGGAGGAGAGTTGCATGTGGCATAATGTGCCACACTTCTCTCGTTGAGCTTCATGGCGGCGAGAAGGAGACCTGTTTTTTTAAATACAAGCTAGAGTTTACAATATAGTACAAAAATGTGCTTTTTATCAATAATTTGCTTTTCACCTTTTGCTCATTGTTTTAATCACATCAATACAAGATGAAACATAATACAAAAGTATGATTAAAATCGGTTCTGACGACTATTGGTTTCCGAAGTCTAAAAAAACCTTAGTGGTAGAAGTAAAAAAATATTAAAAAATAAATGTTATACTTGATTTCTTGTAGTCAGTAGTGCTGTACAAGCAAAACACTATTTTTAAGCCATTTCGGAGGTAATACATAAATATGTATGATACTCACCCTTCTTTCAAAGCTGGTCTTTGAACCCCTCATTCAAGGTCTACTTCAAATCATGAATCAAAACCCCACGACATGTAGAACTCATCCATTCTGACACTAAAACACAGACAGGCACAGAGCAGAAGTCAATGATGGAGGGCTCATATACACCGGAACTTCTCGCTTTACTCATTTGACCTTGTTTGAAAATTCTGATGCTTTAAAAAAGTCCCATTCGTTTCTGTTAAGTGTGACTAAACTTAACATGAATCAGATATAATGCCAAACCATGTGACAGACTCTTTAGGCTTCCTATAAACAGCTCCATAAAGAAAAATCTCAGCTACCATACCATAAGGGTTCTAAATAACTGTTTACAAGGTAGCCTATACACATGTTTATGTTGTCAGTAACGCTAATGCACATTTGATGGTATTATCACACAGATTTATGATGTATTTGATAGTTTTCACTTTTTAATGGCCATTTCGATTTAGGCATTGGTCGATTACCGGTTTCAAGATATACCTCGGTTTTAAAATCAGCGGTGTAAAAACCACTACATTTCCCGTTATATATACCGTTATATACCATTCCTGCGGTACTCGCAGTTTTTTACTCGTCCTCAAAGACGGAAAGTGCAGTAATCCTTCATGTTGTGTTCAGAACAAACGCGAATGGCGCGTCATTAAGCGCAAGTGATTACATGTTGGGTTGTGTGCAGCGAAGAACGTAACGTGCCACGTGGCCCCTCCCCCTCCGGTTGGTGCAAGCAGTCAGTGAGTGTCACATTTGTGCAGGAGTTCGCCGTCGAAAAAGACGCAGTAAAAAAAAAACGCTGCCATCGTTTTGTTACTAATAGCAGCCGATCGCCATGACTTCGGAGGCTGCGTCTCAGCACGAACTTCGAAGGCAGCCCAGAGAAACAGAAAGGCAGTTTAACGTTAGTCTATTTGAATTATAAACAGACAACAATAACTAATCACAAATTTAAAAAACACAATTCTAATTTCTCGCTAGACATGCTTTCAAAAGTGGTTGAAAGTAAAAATGTAACTTATTTTGTATCGATAACTATGCTCCAACGGGCGTTTCGGCCGCCATTTAAGCTTTTCAAGCTTCCTCCCATGTTGTTATGGAAACGACAGGTCTCTGTCATTGGTTAGCTGTGAAAAAGGGCGTTTTTTTCCAGAAAAGTTGAACTTTTTCAACCTCAACAGGAGCTGCAGAAAAAGATGCGGCGCTGACGTTTAAAAAAAGCACTCAGGACGTTTACTCCAAAGAATTATAATGTAAAACAGATGCTAGCAGCTTGAAAAAAGAAGTCAAGTCAGAATAAATACTATTTGGCTTTCTACCAGTGTTGGGTGTAACTAGTTACTAAGTAATTAGTTACTGTAATTTAATTACTTTTCCCTTGAAAAAGTAAAGTAAGGGATTACTCTCATGTTTTCTGTAATTTAATTAGTTACTTTTGATGTAATTAAACTAAATACTTTGTGCAATATATGTGTGTACAATACTGTAATGGACATCAAAATTCAAAGTCTTACTTTAAAATCTGTGCTTTAATGTATAATTCTCACATTTGTAATACTTTGGTCAGTTAATAATATTATTTGCTTGAATGAATTCAATAAGCCGTTTCATGTCTATCCTTTAACTAATAAAGGTTGATGTAGGATATAGAAAGTAATTAGTAATGAGTAACTAAATACTTTTTGGACAGGGTAATTTGGACAGTAATCTAATTACACTATTGAATATATAATGAGTAACTAGTAATTAATTACTTTTTCAGAGTAACTTACCCAACACTGCTTTCTACAGAGGCAAATAACATGGCTAATTAACCAGCCCAACATGAACTAGTTTGAACTAGGTGAACATGCTTACATTCCTGCATTATAACTTGGACTGAAAAATAAATTTGTAGAAAGTAAACATGTCTTGAAAAACATTGTTAGATGGGTTAGTCATCTAACATAGGTTAGATGACTGCTTTTGGTCACACTTTATTTTAAGGTCCAATTCTCAATATTAATAAACCATTAACTATGACTTTTGCCTCAGTAAACTAAAAATTTGTTGCCTATTAACAACTAGTAGGATTAGGGAAGTAGAATATGCTCATGTTGAATATGTGCTTAATAAGTACAAACACACAGCCAATATGCTAAAAATAGGCATCTAATAAGCAACTAGTTAATATTGAGAATTGGTCCCTGAACTAAAGTGTTACCCTGCTTTTTTACAGAAATTGGTTAAATTGTTTAGCTGCAGGTTGAGGCTCACTTAAGTGACTGCAGTTATTTTAATTTAATTAAGAAGAACTCAAATATTTATTTTAATGATTAAACCTGACATGTTTACTGTTCCAAAATGTTCTATGTTTCTTTTAATAAAACATATCGTTGCATATCTTGTTTTGATTTAAAAATAACACATTGTAGATATGTAATAGTAAAACGTGACAATGTGAAACCGTGGTAGTTATCACAACGTCAGAGTCTCATACCGGCCCATCCCTATTTCCATGTAAGCCGGAATGGCATGTTTTATGGAACCTGTCATCTGCTAGGTAAATAAAATGTCTCATACACTCAGAACAAGTATAAAACTTCTTAGTATATACTTTCTTGATATACTGTCCTCTCATAAAGCAAGGACATGTACTGTATTTTTGACACATCCATTTCCAAAAGAGGTTAAATCTTTGTCATCAATTCACTCATCATTCCATTCAGAATTTCCAAAGTCTGCAGGAACCTTGGAATGTCCTTTTTTTACACTTTTTTTGTCATGGATTTTCCCATTGCATCCACCCGTGTGCCATATTTTGAGGCACATATAATTGTATCATTGTGCTATGAATATAACAGTCCTATAACAATCTATAGACATTTGTTACGGTTACAGTAAGCAGTGCTTCAGTATATCTTAGAGAAAACTTGCATTAATACAATGTATTGTAATTCGATGCTTTTATACTTTTCTGTATTTATATAATTTCTCTATTTATACAGTTTCTTCTTATGTCCCGTCCCCAGTCTCCATTGCTAAAAGGTATTTTCATAAACACGGAATGCTGGTTTGCAATAATATAAATTCTATTGCAAAAAAGGTATTAGGACACCTATACCACATGTACAAATGTCTGTGTATTTTTGGCCAAAACAACATATAACACACAAGAAGTAATTTCCAAAGTTTTTGGAAATACTTTTTAAACCCACTGCTTCTGTGGACATTTAAGTGGATGCATTAAGTCATTCCCCCCAAGAAAATGACTACATATAAAGTAAACATACATTTTGTGTCACACATGAAATGCGTCACATTTACAATAGACATGTTTTACTAAGTTTGACAAGTCAACCAGAAAATAAGAATGCTATATTTGATTATAATAAATGACACTTGATTTAATATTTTGTTGTCCATGTCAAACATGCATAAAGTGGTCTATAGTGTTCAAATACTACATACTACTGAATGTTACTGTAGCCTGCTATCTGAGCGGTATGTTAATGTTTAATCAGTATCAATGGTGTATTAAAATATTATGTTACTTACTACCAGCTGATACTGTACCATCACTTTACCATGGTAAAAACCACTGTACTTCCTGATAAATGCAACACCGTATGAGCCGGCCAGCAGCAAATACAGTTTATTTAATATTCCAAAGTGATTCAGACAACAGTTTAATACCTGTAGCCTATGGGATGACGCTGTATTAACACAGTTTTCCAGAAAACATCCCAGTAACGTTACTAACTACATATACATCTGTAGCATACATACGTGGCTTAACAACAAACAAGACTTTAAAAGGAGAGTTTATCATTCTCAAACTACTAACTCAAAGGTAATATACACAAAACACTGAAAAGCACGAAAGATTATCACATAATACAGAAATAAAGTAGATATAACTTACAATGCAGTCTTTGTGATCCTTGCTTCAATTTACCGGACACCAAAATGTCAACTTCCGTTACGTTACAAGGGTAAAACTCTAAACGGTAATTTAAAATAAAGCGAGAGTCATAAAGAGAAGATCTAAAGCACCAATTAAAGTAAAAGTCGATGTTTATGTGATTAAACGCCTGCAGTCAGTTTTCCTCGCTTCCTTTCCCGCATGATCACGTGACGCTGCCTGGAATCTCTCTGTGTCAGAGGATCGTAAGCTTAACTAAATTATACGACCAGGAGCTGTTTTAAAGCTCATAATAAAATATTTTCACATCTATTTATTTTAATACAAATATAATAATACGAATTCTTAAATGTTTCCATTACTTTTTCCAACAACTATTTACAAAAATAAAAACTATTACAAAATTACTTTGGAAAACGTGTACAATTTTCGTTATTTCGATTCACTAAACAGTTTTTCTAACTAGAATGCATATGGTTGTTTCTGTTGTTGGACCAGGTATTAGATACCAATAGGCTAGATCCTTGCTGAAAAAATAAAAACCATCAGAATTTTCAATTAACATACAATTATGAAAAAAATTCGCTTTTCCATTAAAACCGTTACAACCTTTGTTGTGGGCATTATTCCAGTAAGACACCATTACATTTTCCAATCAAACCCTTGTACCATAAATCCATTCAATTTTCTATTGTGTTTTGGGCCTGGTTATATTGTTTTTTTCAGCAGGGATATATACAATGGTACACCATATTTGTATACTATGCTGTTTATTTACATGGCAACCCAAAGCACTTACAAAACAAGAACAAAATAAAAAAACAAAAAAGAAGCAACACAACACTTCTCTTTTTGCAATCTAGGTATGCAATACCATTGTAGTGCTTAAATATATCATGTGAGCGGTGGTTATTTAACAGCGCATAAAATGGATGCTAAGATCAAAATAAAAATATGTATATCATGCTGTCTCGCTGTCCACTGCTCACCACATGAACACTGGGGTCCCTCGGGGATCAGAGCTTGGAACTCTGCTTTTTTCCATCTACATGACATCCTTGGGACCCATCATACGGGCACATGGCAACTCGTATCACTGTTATGCTGACGACACCCAGATCTGCATCTCGTTTCACCCAGACGATACCACTGTAGCAGCTCGCATCACAGCTTGCCTAGAGCCTACCTCCAGCTGAACCCTGCCAAGACAGAATACTTGTATTTCCGGAACACCCCACGGTGCAACACAATCTCACCATCCAACTTGGCAATACCACAATCACTCCTTCCAAAACAGCTACGTACCTCAGAGTCATATTTGATGAACAGCTGTCCTACCACGATACATTGCAAAGACAACGCGGTGATGGCGATATGCCTTTTTCAACATTAGGAAGGTTAGACCCTATCTCACTGAGGATGCGGCACAACTCCTTGTCCAGGCCCTGGTAATATTAAGTTTGGACTACTGCAATGCTCTCCTTGCTGGTCTTTCTGCAAAGGCTATCAAACTGCTCCAGCTGGTTCAGAATGCAGCAGCACACCTTGTTTGCCAACAGCCCAAAAGGGCTCTTGTAACACCCCTTTTCATCTCTCTCCACTGGCTACCGGTTGAAGCCCGCATCAGATTAAAGTCACTAATGCTTGCCTATAGTACTCTCACCGGAGCTGCACCGGCATACTTTCACACCCTACACCCCATCCAGATCCCTGCGTTCAGAAAACCAGCGGCGTCTTGTATTGCCTGACCATAAAGGAAGAAGTCAATCGCTTTACCGCTCATTCACAACTTCCTGGTGGAACTTTTTTCCTAAATTGGTTCGATCAACCTTATCTCTCACAACATTAAAAAAACTACTAAAAAAACATCTCTTATGTGAATACTTGACAGACAAATGAAAAAAAAACACTAACCCTCTTGTGGTCTAGCTTTTGTTGAAACCAATAACTTGTATTGGCACCTTTTGTATTATTGCTCCTGTATGACATATTGCTTATTGCTCCCTTATCTCTTCATAAGTCACTTTGGATAAAGCATCTGCTAAATGACTAAATCTAAATGTAATGATACATATAAAAATGTATAGAACTAAAATGTGATAAAATATCAACAAAGTAAGTCTGTATTCATTTCGCGTTGACAAGGCTGTTAAAAATATATGTGTACACATTCAGAGACTGTTAACCCTAAACTCACATTAATACATCCTTTATTTATTTAGACTGCCATGACTCAGCATTGAAGTCAACGATTCAATGTCAGCTAATATGTAGACCAAAAATATGCAAAAACACACAGACAAGTAAAGTACAGGATATAAATAAATGTGTAGGGCAAATAAATTCATGTATCATGATTACTGTATTATTGACAATAGCATATCAAGTTGTTGAAATAAAAAAGGAGTAAAACACACTAGGCCGCACATTACAGCAAAATGTATTTTAATATGGAAAACAAGAATGACAACGCAAGCTCAAAGTGAGCAAGTCTTTCTCAGTCCCCAATATATTACTATACAGTATCTACACTGTTTATGCAACATACATAAAGGACGCACGGATAGATAAAAGGTTTTAAGGATAGTAACAGAATGCTAATTTATGAAAACACTCATAGAACCAGGCACGGTATTGTTCATTCACGCATTCATGCATTCTTGATCTCTGTATACATGTGAAAAGCAAACTCTGATCAGTCTTAACAGAAATTGACTCAGGCTCACTGCAGCAAAGATTTCTGGGAGATTGAGTTTTAGTGGTTGCCCTCAATAAACCTATTAATAAGACATCCAGCAATGAACCTTTGAAAAGCTAAATAATAAAACATTTAAGACAATTTCTAAAATACGGTAAACAATCTACGAAAAGGAATGCTTGTAAGAAATATTCGATTATAGTTATACATTAGTCCATCAAACCATTTTAAGACTTGATAAGAGATAAGAGTGATTTCTTGGTGCAACACTCTTTCATAAACATTTGTTACAAGACATACAAGTTTTATACAACATTAAAGTGGGTAAAAATATAGAGAAAATGTGCTTAGAGTAATTTCGATTTTGCAGACATTATCCCCAAATTCATGTGCCTTCTATAGAGATCAAACATCTAACTAGATCTCTAGAAACAATATCAATGTAATTATCCCTTAATCTCATCCCAGACCTGTGTTTATGCAGCAACAATGCATTTAGCAACTTTATAGCAACATCAAGGTGATACACAGTTTTGCTTTGAGTTTTTCTGGCTGTTGGGATGAAATATTGCTGGTTTTTGAAAGATGGTTTTGAAACTTTCAGGGTTCAATACAAGTCAAACTCTATTCACAGAAACTATGGCACAATAACGTGAACCATAAAGTCCCTTTAAAAAAGACACAAATAAACAGTGTAACTTTTGTATTTTTGTAAATAATGTTATAATGTTAATATATTTGTAGTTGTTGCTCTTTTTGTTTTCTCGTTAAATTAATAGTTCACCCAAAAATGAATTTGATGTTAAATCACCCTCAGATTTTTCCAAACATGTATACATTTCTTTGTTCTGCTTAAAGAAGATATTTGTTAGAAATTCAGTAACCGAGCATATATCTTCCCCCATTGACTCCCATATATTTATTTTCCAGCTCGGTTTCCAGATCAGCTCGGTTCTTTTTGGGTGAACTATCTCTTCAACTTCAGTTTAAATTATGTCATTTAATTAACAAATTATTTATTTTCACCACTAATCCACATAATTCCAATGAGATAAATTCAATTTATTTTCTATGCTAATTAACATTAAACCCCACATTTAACATGCATTGAACCCGGGATATTGGTTTATTACAAATTGGGGGAAGGAAACAGTGCATTCAACTGCACATCAGTCCACCGTTGGCTCTACAACCCTCTCTTTCTCCATTGAAAGGGTTTATAATGTAACTATTACAGTAGTTCTGCTAGACCCAGGCAGGGAAGATCTCCAACCCGGGTATATCCAAAGAACCTGTAAAAACATTCATATTCAGAAAGCAAAACAACACTTATTATCAGAACAACAAGACATTATATCTCCAGTGTGCGGGTAAATAAAGAACAAAAACAAGACAAAAAACGACAACAGACAGCAGTGCTTAACAATACACAACCAGTTCTGACAAACACAACATTCGTCCAGTTGCTTTATATGCCTCGATTATAAAGTTGGCTAAAGAGTCACTGTTCTTTTGTAAAATAAAAAACAACAATTAAGAGAACATTTATGATAAAAGAAGAAAAAATGTTGTACAAGAATATAAAGTAAAAAGAAACATCTCAAGTGTCTATGGATTCGAAAAGCTCTTTGAGTACCAATGGAGATGTGAATGCCTATCACAAAGTGTAAATTTCCAGATCTCCACTGGATTCCTAATGCTCCGATGACGCTACATTGTGGCTATAATGTTCCCATTCTACTTCTCTGACCGTCTGCAGGAAGAGCATTCATTCCTGACATAGCGTCAGTTTACCCCCAGGTTGATTGAGTAGAGCAGGTGTCAGTCATAAGGGGGGAGCAAAAGTTCGCAGGGTCTGGTACAAACTTTGAAAGGAGGGTCGGTCGGCAATGTCTCGACTCCAGCAACGCATCATGACCTCGAACAGAAATGATGGACAGAGAGGAGGCGCGGAGAGACAAATCTAAATGTAGGGGAGAAAGAAATAGACACTACAAATGAGTTAATGATAACAAAAAGTAGAAGTACTTTTTACATAAAGCATTTAATATTATTAAATATTAAATCTTTTTAACCTCCTTTTTGTGACTTTTCACTACATGATTATTGTGGCCAAAGTTTTTGTTAATAGTTGGGGTAAATAGTTAAAAAAATATATATATATTATAAAAATGATTTTAATCTAATTCTTTGCTTTATTTCTAAACATTTACAAGTGCCATTACAACATGCAATACACACTTACCAAGATACACTGATTTCTATACGTTGCTACTCTGCCCAAAATAAACATAAACACTGGAAAACAAAAAACTTATCGCGTGCCTAATAAGATGAAAAACGAGTTTAGATTTTGACAATAAGTCAATGGTGCTCTCTATCAGGCAGGATTACCAAGATGGCGACGCTTTAATTTAGCGTTCTAGGCGTAATCTAGTCATTTATATAGATCATTGGGTGCCCCGAAACCGTATTCAGAGATCATTTGTTTGAACCAAGTTGGTTCAGTAGTCAGTTGATGACGCCACACAGGTTTTGGAGTAATGACCTCAACTAATAAATAGAGTACGTTCAGATCAAATTAATGTCAATTTCTTGCCGTAAATAACATACAGTGCATTTAAGGACTACTTTTGTAATCCTATTTTTGTTTTTGGTCGTTTATTTCACGATACTTGATTCATTTATAAATGGCATGCTACGTCATTCCGCCCAGGGATTCCCCTGGGTCCTAGAGCACACAGGTCTGCGTACTTTAAAAAAACAGCACTTCTATTTTCTTGACAAACTACAAGATATAAAATTGAACTTGTATGTATTTAGCATGAAGGATATGGAATGAACTGCAATGATGCCAAACTGTGCATTCGATGAGGCCAGATGCCGGCTTTCTGACTGTCAACCTGGAAGTGCAACTCTGTGTTTACAAGAACGTGAACCTGCACCATAGACTGACATGACAGAGGAGAATATATTGATTAAAGTCGTTATTTTGGTTTGTTTTTCGCACATAAAGCATTCTCGTCGCTTCAAAGTAAATTCAATTGAGTCAGTATTAATGGATGGACCAATTAAACAATGTCTTTTGTACTTTTCTGGACCTTGACAACAACTATAACCATTATGTCTATGAGGAGGCCTGGAACTGTGAGGAGGAACTGTTCTCAAAACATGTTTAACATCATGTGAGTGAGTAAAAGATCAGTAATAAAAATTGATTTTGGGATGAATTTACCCTTTAAATCACTGAAATTTGATGGAAAGATGAAACTTGCAACCATAGTTGGCTAACAGTGCTTTAGAGAAACCCACCCCAGACTGACACTTGATATTTGCAAAATCATTATAGGTGCATTATTGACACAATATCCATAATCAGAGTTATGATTGACATTTAGAAGTTACTTATCACGTTTAATGTCAATACCGGTATATGGGACACTCCTACATCACTGATAATGTAAGCCACTTTTTCAGATTATGTTTAATAAAGAAAATTAAAGTGGCCAGGCAGCTAAACCAATTCTGTTCTCATTGCGCTGAGGTAAAGTTGTGCTCAAAAGTTTACATACCCCTTGCAGAATCTGGAAAAGCTGAAACTTTTGTAAAAATAAGTGGATTTTTGAAAATTAAGGTTTATTTTACATTTAGTCCTGCCCTGAGCAAGTTATTTCACTAAATGATGTTCTATTAACTAAGTTCGGATGGAGAAGGAGCAGATAATTAACTTGGCTGGTCCGCTATCAACAATCTTTGCTTTTTCAGCATTTCTGTAGATTTGACTCATGTCCAACAGTAACTGTATGATGTTGAGATTCATCTTTTTACATTGAGGACAATCAAGAGACTCATACACAACTATTACAATAGATAGAAACAATCAGTGCTGCACACAAAGTCAACATGATTCATTTAAAGTCAGGTGGGTGTAAACCTACTAAAATGGTTTTGGTGTAAAAAAATATATTACATTTCCAGAAAAACATTTATGTATTCTTAAATCTTCTGAAGGACACCTGACTTAAAATGAATCATGTTGACTTTGTGGGCAGCAAAGTGTTATTATTCTCTAGTGTGAACTTTGTGTTAACATTTCTTTAGTGAAATAACTTGCTCAGGGCAGGACTATATTAAAAATAAACTTTTATTTTCTCAAACATCCTCATATTTTTTCAGCTTTTTCCATATTCTGCAAGTGGTATGTAAACTTTTGAGCACAACTGTAATTTTTCATCTATTGATAATGATGTATCTAGTAAGAAAACGTTCAAATTTCAGCGAACTGACAACCCTTTGAACGAAACATTGCTATCTGCCTTTGTGATCAAGCCTCGAGTACATGCAAAAGTTTACTTAGATTTTTTTCATATTTGTGGATGTGGCTTAAAAGGAATAGCCTGAAGCGCTTCTTCTTTTTGGTTGTTGATGTATGACATTCTATTTGGATAATTTGACCCACGTTGTTGACTGTAATCCAATGTGCATTTTGAGCGCCATGTGAAGAATGCCATTGTTCCCTATGGATGCTACGTGTGATGGATGTAACAGAGCTGGCTGAGATTTTATCGGACATACATCATCGCTACCCCTTTGTGCCACCATCCCAAGCTGTCTTTGGTGTGTGTATACCTGTCTCCCCTGGTTTCTGAAGAACTCTCCTGTGTTTTCGATGACCTGCTCATCAGACAGAAGACTGTAGGGCTGCTCCTTACAGAGAGTAAAGATCTCCCAAAGAGTTACCCCAAATGCCCAAACGTCGCTGGCTGTTGTGAACTTACCCTAAAACACATAATGCATTGACAAAGAAAGCCATTTTAAACTGAGGTTTCTAACACACAAATACAAAATCTATGAACAAAACAAACAAGCTCTCCAATCTACCCCACCCAACTTTCTGTTTAAATATGAATAACAAAGTAAACAGAGGAAAGAAAATCGTGCCTTGCATATGAAAAGTAACATAAATCTTTTTTATTCTAACTTAAATTGTGTATATAAAAGTATTGCATACCGTAGGTCGAGTGTCGTACAAAGCATTTTACGGTATAGTTATTTATTGCATACCATGTATGGTTATGTAGGACAAATGAATACATTTGAAAATAAAAATATACAGTCTCTCTCACCAGCAGGATGCTCTCCCAGGCCATCCAGCGTATAGGCAGTACAGCGCGACCTTGTATACGATAGTAATCGCTGCTGTACAGGTTTCTGCTCATGCCGAAGTCAGAGATCTTAATGGTGAGGTGGCGGTCCAGGAGACAGTTCCGTGTGGCAAGATCACGATGCACAAAGTTCAGAGAGGCCAAATACTTCATGCCAGATGAGATCTGTACCGACATGTGCAACAGATCTGCTATGCTGAAGAGACACAAAAATAAAACGTTCTCTGAATGGGAATATGCAAGTGGGACGAGACAGAATCAAGACAGTGAATCAGGTTTGAATATCAGTTGAATTTTAATCTCAAATGGATCCGTTACTGTATTCATTCGAAAACAAGATTTTTATAGGATTCCCAAAATCGTATCATTTTAAACCAGTCACGTTTTCCATCATTTCTACGAAGCTGATTTGAAACTGTAAGGTTAATGTGAAGAATCTAAAGGTTAGGAATGTTACGCTCGAATTTGACCTGCAGGATAAGGATATTGACCCCAGTGTGGAGATGAAAGTGTATAAATGTCAGAGGCATACATTATGACAGACACACCTGACAGACGGAATGTTGTTGGCATGTGTAAGTGTGCTCTCGATCTCTCTCTGAGACAGGAACATGTTGAGATCTCCGTTCTCCATGTACTCCGTTACCATGCACAGTGGATCCGAACTCACGCACACGCACAGCAGCTGAATGATGTTGGGGTTGTTCAGACGCGACATGATCTTGATCTCCTTCAGGAAGTCATTCCTAACGGGTAAAGAACGTTTAAGGTCATGAACACCCTTAATATACAGTATATCAATGAATAGAAATATGCAAGATCTAAAATCCTTTGAGGTTAATGACCTACCTGAATGTTACACATGTCCCATATTGGATATTAAGAAATTTATACTTACAGGAATTTGTACTAGAAAATCCAGAATCCATAATCCAGAAAGTACAATATCAGGTTTGCACTACACGGTTATTTTGGCAAAAATAACATAATATTGCGTGTTGGGCACACATTTGCCGATATTATCACAATATGGGCTTTTTGTTTTTTAAAATAAATAAATAAATGATGCTATCCATCAAACTGATCTTTCATTTAGTTTTCTTTGTGTTAGTCATGCACAGAATTATGCACAGAATTCTACTTTATGTGTAGAATTAACACAATAACAATAATCCTTGTTTTTTGAAACCCAGACTATTGTCAATACCGGGATATTGTGACACACCTATTTACAGGATTATGGCAGATACGTTTCACCACACCGTCGGAATTACAAGTGGGAAACTTTCCACATTTGGGAAGTGTGATTTATAGAAACATGGCAGAAACTGATTGGTATTATTGATCCTAATCCATTTTGAATGGGAATTTCAATCGTACACAATTGCATGTCCACATTTTTTAACACCTGGCATTGCTGGTGGCGTCCGATCTAAGCTGTTTAACTGCCACCAGGGCCGGCCTGCCATCCAGCTCGGGTAACGGGGCGCCTTCTCCCAAAAATTCTGCCAAACCCTCGGCCTCACACAAGTGCACCTGGAAACATCAAAGACAATGAACCGCATTTCTTGAATTGCTTGAACCATGCACACACATATGAGTATTACACACTGTTTAACCTTGACAACATTTTTTAAATCAGTCCGTAAAAAGTAACAAATCAAGTACAAAACGCCAACATAACACAAGGCAACAAAAACCCCAAAATCCTCCCACTGTGGTTTGTAGTGGGCGGCTTGTAATTTTCTTTCCCACTCCATGTCATCCAGACTCACCTCCCCGAACTGGCCTTCTCCCAGTTTCTCTCTAAAAAGCAGGCACTCTCGAGGAAACTCGGCGACAGAAATGTCCTTCCGCGTAAGGGAGTCGACGGTGAGTGCAGGAACGGCGTACATATTGCTCCCGGTGACCCCCTGAAGGCTTATGATGTCTGTCTCAGCGTAATGGGGCACACTGCTCTGAAAATTCTGGTGGGGGGTGCACAGTGTAACATCGGGCTCGGCGTAGCCTCCACCGCAGGCTGAAGAGAGATACAGACAACAATGACTTTGGGTTGACTGTCATTGTAAAAAACCTATTTGTTCCTCTGTATCAATTACAGTTATAGTTGTGGTGTGAACTCTGCAATTCTCTTAAATTCAGAATGAGCTTTAAAACAATGTCTTGGTATTGGTTTGAATGGGCCTCTTTTTTATTAGTTTTCAGTGTTTTGACCTCAAAATTTTTATTGTTTATTATTTTACAGTATGTTAAATACACTATATATTTAAGTATTCTCGCACTTTAAAAAAAAAATCTACACACAGCAGCAAGCAAATCTCAGCTTCTAATGCTTTGGCAATATGAATGTACCACACTAACTCAGGACAGTAGCCAGCCTTCTGGAAGGGGTGGTTCTTTTTCTCAAAAAGTGTACCATTTTGTCGTTTCCCCCCTTATTTATTATTTAAATACTTGTAGCTCAGACTCCGCTGTTTATATGAATGCCTCACTCTCCATACAAATGGTAAAATGTGACCCTGTGACCAGCCTTATTTTTACATTTTTCGAAATGGAGACTTTTACATAATATGAAAGCGGAATAAATAAAGGCTGAGATACAACCCTTTAAAACTCAGCAATCTGAGAGTGCAAACAAATCCAAATATTGAGAAAACTGCCTTTTATGTTGTTAATCAGGGGCTCTGTGGCAGGCTATCCAGTCACAAAAATAAAGTTTTTATGTATTTATGTTAGGAAATTTACAAAATATCTTCATGGAACATGATCTTTACTTAATATACTAATGTTCTGAGTGTAAAAAAATTATCGATAATTTTGACCAATACAATGTGTTCTTGTCTTGTTCCCATGCTACATAAGACTGGTTTCATAATCCAGGGTCACAAATG
The DNA here is from genome assembly GCF_015846415.1 of Triplophysa dalaica. Lineage (NCBI taxonomy): Eukaryota > Metazoa > Chordata > Actinopteri > Cypriniformes > Nemacheilidae > Triplophysa > Triplophysa dalaica. Next base: position 14,204,043 of record NC_079545.1, read on the forward strand.
TGTAATCGGGGGGCCACAACGAATCCAGCGGATCATTATAAATACTCAGATAAACGTAGTTTTATTTTCAGGTGTTAATTATTACAATTACTAACAAACATGTACTAACATGTAGTTAACCTGGGCAGTTTTCACACATGAATTCTCATGACTCCAGTATTAGCTAAGGTTAGCCATTTCATGGCCGTAGCTAAGGTTTGAAAATGAGTGAGGTCTGTGGTTGGGTGTCAATAATTGTGCCAAATATTTCCAATAAATGCTATGAATCATTTAACTTTAATAAATATAATAAATTATAAAGTGAACAAATGATAAACTTGTACCTAATACTGTGGCTAGTGGTTCTCCAGAATGACTAACTGCTCCTGCTTTACCCGCTTCGAACAGTTCTTGATCCAGTGTCTGTACGCAAAGGGAAACGATCGCTCTAACGAGAAGAACAAGCGTCTGTCGCTAGAACAATCCTTGACATCTGGGAGTCTGGTTTACTTGCACGTCCCTCTCCGCTTGTCTCTGTTACACTAGCCACCCAGCATGTTCACTGTTAACTATTTTGTTTTTGAGAAATGATTTTATATGACTAAAGTTGACAATGGCATGCCGTGAGATCATGTGTTGAAAAACATGGCCAAATATTTTTAAATGTTCCTGTATGTTGTTGAAAATAAATGCCGATATGATATGTGAAAATGTAGAAGAGTTAGTTTGGCGAAAGGTGAATTCGAATTTAGTTGAAAGCGTCAAAACTGATATAACTTGTCACACGTCCTACTCACTGCACCACTGAAGCTACTGATAAGATTTTTTGTGCTTGTACGCCCATGGTCCTTATTATTTGCAGTTGTTATTTAAAAGGCAAAAATACTGATTAAAATTCAGGACCTTTGACAGTAAGGGGTGTGTTGTTCAAACCACCCGAACCCCTCCTGGTTTTACCTGTAATTACATTGACTGAAAACATAGAGAGAGAAAGAGGGAGAGAGAGAGAGAGAGAGAGAGAGAGAGAAATCAAGAATAGGGCAAAAACAGAGATCTGGGTGTAAGAGAAAAAAGTCACCCAGTAAAAAGCAAAGGAAACATCTAGCTTTGGATCTTACCCTGGTGGAATACTCAGATCAGTCGGAGTTCACCCACAACATCTGTACAAAGCTAAAGAAAGCCGGACTAAAGAGTGAAAGAAAGGACAAGAATTGACAGGCAGCATGCAAAATGATTTACAAGGAATCAATGAAAGAGTTCATGTTAAACATGTGAAAGAGAGAAAATGTATTTTAAAGGAAAATGAAAATGATCTCATTATTTAATCACCCTCATGCCATTCTTATCAGTCACAAAACTTGAAATTTATATTACAATGTTGCCATTTTATCTTCTTATACGGGACATCCACACATGGAACATCACAAAAGTAATCCAAACGACTCCAATATAATTTAAAGCAAAACAATAGTGTGTTAGAAAGCATAGCATTTTGAGCATATTTAGCGGAAACCAAAACAAATGCATGCAGTTTCAGTCATAAATTCATATATGGTGACATGTAGACATAGATCTGGGACGGAATGAGGTCGAGTAAACTTTGAGAGAATTTTCATTTTCTGATAAACTTTTTGTTTAAAAGAAGAAAGAAGTCCGTTTCAGAAACAATACTGTACGAGAGCGGAGATGCTCAGTATTACAATGAACAAGAACATGCTAAAAGGCTTTGTTATAAAACCCAGTAATATGATAATATGTGTGTGTACCAGAAGACTCTGCACTTTGGGACAGCTCTGGGAGTTTGTTTCTGAGCACAGCGGGATCCTGATACTGGGGATCCAGCAGGAAGATCCTCTCATAGGGAGGATCGATTGACACACGGGGGGGAACCGGAGGCGTCTGCAGTATTATAGTGTCGCTGCTAGAAGACAGACGCACTGTTGCCTCCTCCTCCAAAATACGTCTCGGAGCCTGAGCGAGAAAGGCTTGACTGTAATGACTTCTGGTTATGTTTTTGAACAGCATAATGCTTCTGATTGATCAATTATAAGCTAAAAGCTGGCCTTATGAGTTAAAACAAGCACACATACCTTCTCCAGGACTTTACAAACGTATTGGCACCATAAAATCAAGAAGATGATGACCACCAACAAAAGAATAATAGTCACCAGACAGCCAATCAGAATCGATGTACTGCCCTCTTCAGGGGAGCCTGTCTTTGGTGTCGTCTTGATGTCTGCAAAAAAGGTTCACATTTTTTATTTTGTTTATGTATTTTGCAAATGCTTTTATCCAAAAGTACTTGCAATGCATTCGAGGTGTACACTTTATCAGTACATTAAAAAAAAAACAATCATTAAATAAAAAATAATTTATTCATTATTCATTTTATTCACGATTTACCTATTTTTTGTGTAGTACTTTCTAGTTTGCTGTTAACTTCATATGAGGGCGGGGTAAACACTGGGGGCTTCTGGGTAGGAAGCACATTGGTGGCTGCGATGCAAAATAATTGAATTCAAATTAAACCAACTTAAATATGCATTTATCGCTCTTAACATGTACAGACAATAAACAAGAGGAGGATTTGGAAATATGAGATGGAGAGGAATGAGCTACATTGTATTACCATGTTGAAAGTCTGTGTCAAAGTGCAATTTAAAAACTGGAAATAATAATAGTAGCAAAAGCACTTTTGAATAAATTTAACTTGAGGAAAGGCAGTGGAAGGGAACTGCTCATTCATATTTCGTACCAGACTGGAACGAGATCTCGCTGAACAACATCCAAGTGTCAGCAAAGTAGAACCGGCAGCTTAGAGCCGTGGCTGATCTGTGCTTCAATGGAACTGTCACGTATCGAGCGCTCGGGTTCCGGTCGTCCACAACTGTGTGAAACTCCACCGCCTCTGGTTCCCACTCAGAGATGAGGTGCAGTTTAAACATGCAGGATACGGACGCAAAGATCTTCACACCCCGAGAGAACATGTTATTACTGTGAACCTGTTAAAAAGAATAAAATAAGAGATAAACAGATTTGTAGTGATTAAATTACTTAAAGGGATAGTTCATCCCAAAAAATATTTATTTGCCCGTATTGTATGACAAATTATTTTCTGCAGAACACGAAAGACATTTCGAAGAACATTGGTTCCCATTGACTTCCATTGTAAGACTAATGAGACATTTCTCAAAATATCTTCCTTTGTTTCCACATATACACGTTTTGAATGACATGATTGTTTATAAATGACAGAATTTAGATTTTAACACAAAGCCAGTTTTTCACTCTCACCTTCATTGAGGTGAAGTTTCTTTGTCTGTCGAACACAAACTCCATCTCCACATATCCAGGTTGCAAACTGTCGTTCCTCCAACCCACATAGTCATTTCCGGGCCACAGTCTGTATGGCCTCCACTGTACGAAATCATCTTGACCAATCACGCCGTCCGTCAGCTGACCCAGCCCTCCGGACATCTTCCTGTGGGACCAGCGTAAGACAGGAAGCACTCAGCTTTTGGCGGGGAGTGATTCGCATTATTCGAGAACTTAAAGACAATCATGATTGTTCTGCTATAGAATGACCCCAAAACCACCACAATCTCGAAGTTGGCAGCTGGCTTTGGTAAGTCGGGAAAAGAAGGATGTGGAACCAATGTGAAGAAACAGATAACCTTCAAACTGTGTGCAAAGTTTATTTTTAAAAAAAGGTCAGTTCAAACAAAAGCAAAAACTCGGTCATCAGGTAGAAATCCTGAAGACTGAGTGAGTGATTTTCATCAACAAAAGCATAGCGATGTGATGGCTTTACTTACAAAAATGCCCAAAACAAACACCACAAACGTATTAAAATATAAGAAATATAAAAAAGTCCAAAATGATTTGTGCACTACATAATTTTGATTCAAGAACAGAGCAAAACTAAATCATATAAAATAAAAATTTACTTTGAGCCACGCAATCCGGAAAGCCCCTCTATCGCAATCTCTGTTAAAATGTAAAATGTCTGGATGTGTTATTATATTTACATTTTTTGCAGTCAAATGACATACAACTGACAATTCCCACAAAAATGTACAGGACAGCTTAACTTGTAAATCCTTATTATATCCTTAATGTTGCGAATGGAGGTAAGGAGGCAGTTTTGAACCCAGATTTTTATTTACCTAATTGTAATTCTTAATTCTATGTATTAAAGCTTCGAGATCTTTTCCTTCCTTAGTGTTCAAATCTCTCATTCATTAAAGATTTTTTATAAAAATAGACTTCACAAAGCTTCAAAAGGTTTGGAAAACCAAACGCGATATGTGTGTCCTATATTTATGGTGCTTAAAGTGCAAAAATTAAAAATCACTCAACATTTACTCAACCTCAGGTTGTTTAAAACCTTTATACATTTCTTAGTTCCAATGAACACATGGAAAAATATTTGGAAGAATGTTAGCAATTTTCAGTTCTGGGACAACTTCCACTACCATAGAAAGATTTTTTTTGGTTATGTTGAACACATAATGAGATATTTTGAAGAAGTTAGGAAAACAAAACCTTTGATTATCTCGGGCACCTTTGATTATGATTTCATTCGTCCTACTATGGTAGTCAACGATGTCCCAGAACTGAAAATTATTAACATTCTTCCAAATATCTTTCTCTGTGTTCATCGGTTCAAAGTAATCTATACAGGTATGAAATTACATAAGGTTGAGTAAATGAGGACAGAATTTTCATTTTCGGGTGAACAATCCCTTTAAGAAGAAAGACGAGTGCAGTATGACATCAGGTTGAATAAATGACAAATTTTCATTATTTTCTAAACTAACTTTTTAAAGCTACACATACCATTCAGCGCTATATAAATCACCTGCGTTTTAGAGCACCGTCATAAGTGGAGTCGTTAAGTGCCATATTGGGATATCCCGGAGCCATCATAGTTTGACCTTCCGGAGAGCTGTAGGCTGTCAGGCCATCTGCACACCAGAAGAGAGAGAGAGACAAACTTTAATAAGTTTTAGCTGTAGAATGTCATTACTCATTTCTCTTGGCTCGTGTTTAAGGTACTCGAGTAACTGAGGTCAGATGAATTAAAGCTGGAGCAAATCAAACACCAGGGGGTCGATCTACATAAACTACAGCTGTTCTCATGTGAGGCTCTGAGCTCCTTCACCGACTGGCAAAACGCTCAGCTTCGTTCTGCAACCCATAAGAAAGAACAAAACTGTATTTGCACGATCTGTCCGAGCTCAAGTTTAAAATCTAGTGCATATCTGTCTACAATGTTCACACAAGAATCATAATTTGACCTGGAATGGCTATTAATGGTACCACAAATCCTGTAGTTATATGGAGGTTTGCAAATAATTTTCAAAGCAACATTGCTAATTTGACTTTTAGGTTGTGAACAATGGAGTTAATGATGTAGGTGAAAAACTGGAAACTAGCACTTTTAGTGACCTCATTCTGAAGTCAATGGGTTGTTTTGAATGGATTTTTGCAACCTTAACTCGCGGGAATTCGTAACTATTTTACGAGGTGCCGTATTCGTATGAATTCACACGTTGTAAACTGTGCATGAATGTGTGATTACTAAAAAAAGGCAATTCTGAAACCCCAACCCTTACATCACATGCACAAAAGCAATTCATAATAAAATGTACGAATGATTTTGTACGAAGTCATACAAATAAGTCAAAATTAGCCACATGCCCACGTCGTAAAATAGTTACGTTTTTGCTGTGATTTTGTGTTGGTTTTTAGTCTAAATACAATATTCACTACCTAAAATTGTGGTGTAAAATGGCTTACCCTGCCAGAGACATCCGAACAGCTCCACTCTCATACACACCGTGTGTACAGCATCAGTGACAGGAATCAGACGCAGGAAACGAGTGATGATTGGAGGGTGAAGATCTCGTACCACAGAGTCGTACGTGTTAACATTTCCCATTATAATCTGTTAGGCAAAATTACATCACCCGTATTAATGTTGTGTGACTCTTAATTAACATGCCAGGACAGGTTCAAGTTCACCCCAAAATCAAAAGAAATAATGTCTAAACAAAAATGATCATTAACCAGATTTAATACAGTAAGCTTTCAATAATGCCTAAGAAGTTTTACAAAACATTCATTTTTACAGAACTTCACACTGATAAAAATATTTACGATCACTTCGTCTTTTGTACCTCACTGCCAAAGCGATTTCTCCAGGGTATCCACCGGTGCCCGTCACGACTGTACTCCAGGCGGTACTTGCGTGCATACTCGTTGCCGGAATTCCGTGCGTAACGACCCTGCGTAGCAACCACGGTGAGAAAGATGAGCTGACCAAGGTCGAGCTGAAGATACTGAACATCTGAAGGTTGCAGTTGACCAGCAGGACACCAGGCACCATCTCCCTCCTCTCTGTTCAACCTGAACGACCAATGTAATAATTCTTTAAAGGGGTCATATCAGGTGTCTTTGGTGTGTTGTAAGTTGCCTTTTCATTAGAGATGTAAAATTGCAAATATTAAAGTGTCGGAACAAAAGATGAATTCTATCTAAAAGTGAATGCTCACCAGACCTGCCTGAAACGCCTCGTGTAACCACACCCACACAAATCTACGTCAGTTTGTGGTATGAGTTGACTAAGACCTCCCAAATGTATATGCAAGTAAGGTACCTGACGGTTCAATTGCTTTGGAACCTGACGTTCCAAATACTGTGAAATGCGTTGGATTTCCGTCACACGCTTGCGGTATTCAATCAATTACTACGCAGTAAACTGGCCAATCATAGCACACCTTGCTTTTCACATCTACGTGTTTCAGAGAGGCGGGGAAAAGAGGAGATACAAACATGCACGGTATGTGGAAAATAAAGCGTTTTTGAACCTTAAGTCGTGTATACACATTGGATTATATCTTAAACGATAACATTCGATACTAAGTATTTAAGTAAAAGTTTGTATACTTAAAGATACGAGAGGTGCCTCGCTTAAGGTGCAGCACTCAAACGGACAACCGTTATATCTATGTTACCTTGCATATTGGGGTCCAGTGGTTTCATACCACTGGCTGGAGGCAGTGATGTCATCGTTTTGGATCCTCCCATCCTCCATACCAAGAGGATATCGACATTGAGCTGCGGAGAGCAAAGAACAGAATGAGATACATCAACACAAGCACAACAGCTAGACCGAGTCAAATACGGATTATACCAGCTATTATACCAGCGGATTATAAAACTAAATATATTATTAGAAAGTAAAAGATTACAGTCGGATTACTGCCAAATTACAGTCCATCGGCTCGCTTTATTCTTAAAAGTACTTACTTTCAGTCTTATTCAATATTAATATTCTCATCATTGCAGCATTTATTATTGTGCTTTGAATAGGAATGTGAACTTTGAAAAGAAGGATACTGAAATATGGGGCATCAATTAAAAGTATTGTAAAGAATTTTTACATATTAGACTTCTATAAATCTGGCATGTATACAGTAAATGGGTGCGTGTGCTAATGTTACCTGGGTCTGTCTGGGCATTGACCTTAGTTTGTAAGGCCAGCAGCAGATAGAGCAGCATAATGAGATGTCACAGCCTGCCAACAGACCACAGTACAGACTACATCTCTGCAAGAAAGAAAAAGTACTTCAAATATTTCAGTTATTCAGGGATGATCCCAAAATGTATTAAGACATAATTATACCTTCATGTCATTACATTATATCAATCCAAGTTTAACTTATTCGCAGGAAAGACAACACAAGCATCCTTTCAGAGCAGGGTGAGTATACTACCAAGTCTTTGAATTTTCGGTAGGCCCTAGGCATTAAATACTACATTAAGTTTAAAGTGCAGAAACCGAGATACTTAGTACACAACGCAAAGCAATCAGTTACAAAACAGACGTAATGTCAGTCAACTATGATTTCTTAGTGTTTCATGCACAATACTGAGCAGTTGGCAGTTTACACTGTATTTGTTTAGCAGTCAGCGGTTGCAATTTCATCATTTTTGCAGATGCTACTTGCTTTGATATTTAATTAAATATTGCATTGACATTCATAATTTATAAAGTGAAAGTGTGGCTCAAGTGTCCAAAGGCACAATTGACCTCATGACACCACTGTGTATGAGATAGAAATCCTCCTATGAAATAAATCGTACGATGAAAACCCACAGGTCACGTTAGCATCACTGCTATGCTAACTATGCAAACTATGCCAGAGCAGATGTGGTCGAGGAATCACTGACAATTCTGTCCCATTCCAGGGCTCTTGACGCATTTTTCCCACTGGTCGCACTGGCGAGACCCACTTTCTCAGTTGGTTGCACCAACTTACAATTTGGCCGCACCCTTTTTTAAAGGTATCATAAAGACCTTGCATAATGACCTCAGTTGATGAATCGTTCTGTTAATTTGTCTCTGTGCGCTTTAACCCTTGCGTGCACAATAAATAAACTTTGCATTTGCTATTTTATACAGTTGCTATTATTTAGTTTTATATTTAAGTTATATATTGGCTATGAAATGATCTGACACAAATATAACCTGTCACTCTTCACAATCCTCCTTTATTGCCCTCTTTGCAAAAAGCTATATAAAAGCTATACTGACCTTCTTTATTTTTACCACATAAAATCAAATCAATTTAGCTAGCTGAAAACTCAAAAGCAACTCAGAACTAAATTGTTATATATTTACTTAACTACACATTGTCAACAGTAAACTTTAAATACTTAATCTTACTAACCACTCTTGTTAAATGGTCCAAGCATGCTCATTCACTACTCATAAATTACATTAAATGTTCAAATAAATCTTTGGCAAAAATAAGTTTTACGCACTAGCACCAATGCATTTACCGAGCATTTGTCGCGGTCTAGAGCCCTGCATTCAGAGTAAAAGTCTCACAAGTTGTAAATAAAACCACTTTTTGAAATACACAGTGTTACTGACACTAAAGATGAGTGCTACTATATTTATATATATATTCTCTGTTGTGACAATTATTTCTATACAATAAGATTCGCAATACAATACAAAAACAATACAATAAACACCCCAGTAGGCTAATCGGAATAACTGATGGATGATGAGTTTTGTAATAGCTAAAAAGCTTCTCATTTCAAACCACTAAATTGCATTAAATAAACATTGTTTTATTAACATGAACTCTTTGACTTAAATTAAGGATATTTACTCGAAAGAGGCATAACATAAAACAAGACATAACAATTGATAATGGTACTCAATTGTACCAAACAGTGCAGCTTTTATAGTCTTTCTGTTTATCTGTAATATTGTACGCACAGAATTTCACATTAGTGGTCGTCATATATCTGCAAAAAAACTGAGAAAATCCCGCTCTCGCAGACATCCAGACATATTCAGAAGGTTGCTATCAATTCCAAAACCTCTGCATAAAATCTAATCCTTCAAAATTCTTGCACTATATCATTAGGGGTGTTTGCTAGAAAGCATATATTATTATTATTTTATTATTGCTCATACGCTCAGTGATTTAAACAAACCAATAACATGAAAATTAAGTATAAAATTCACCAAATTCACCATTGATATCTCAAATCATTCGGCTTGAGCAGAGACGGGCTGTAATTTTTCTTTACAATTCCACTATAATTACATAATAGACGAAACCACGAGTCAATACATCTTACTACCAAAATACAACATAGCAACACCCTAGTAACCATGCACAACATCATGGCACTGTGATGTTCCCGCAGAAAATGTCAAAATCTGATACTTTTCTAAATGTATGTAAGCATCATTGAATGCCTCGGAAATACTGCAGAGGATCTGGGGCCCCTTTGATACCAGCAAGTTTCATCACTGGAAAGAGTGAGATAAAAATAAGAGTTGTTGCTTGTAAAGACAGTGTGCAGTTCATGTGTTAGCTTGTGTTTTTAACTGTGTAGGGTCTCTTTCTCAAACCTCAGACCACAGGAATGTGTCTGATTTCATGAGTGTATCACGCCCCATCCATTTCTCCAGAGACAATTACACACACACCGTCATCATCGGCCATTTACTGTACAAGTTTATAGAGTTCATTTGTTTTCATTAGAAAACACAGAAGAGTACAGCTCATCTCAAGGGCAATGCCAGATGGGTCGCACACGGGTCAGATGGGCCACGCTTACTGCGGTGAAGCAGTTTCGATCTTTATTTTTGTTGTTTTTTGCTTTCAGAACATCTGCACATGGAAATACCCGACGGCCTATATTGAGATTTACAAAAAATGAAACATCTTTCAAACCCACTTTTTAGGAAACAACCTAAACATTCCTTGAGAGCCAAAGTGTCTGCCCTCACACAACAACACTTTTCAAAGGCAAACAATATGTGTTGGTGGTTATTTGGGTGAATGACTAAAGGAAACCAGAACGAGAGAGAGAATAAAGGGATGGATGTTTCAGATGGTTTATGTAATGTCTGGCTCATATAGGCCTGTCCAGTACCGGGATTCCAGCCGTCTTGTTCATCTTTCTAAGGGACCTCATGTGACCAACCAAGAAAAAACAGCAGAGCAGCAAAACACTAACAGACCAATTACAAAAAATGCTTCTTAAAATGATTTGGGGCATAACTCACATACAGAACAGAACAAGTATAGAAGTTTAACATTAATGTTAATAGTATAGCGAAAAGAATTTGGTTTTGGAAGAATAAAAATTATTCTTAATTATTTTTTCATTCTAATAGGGCTGTCAAACAATTTTTCGCAACCAACTGTATTCAAAGTTTACATAATAAACTGATGTTGTGTATAATAAGTATGTAGAAATAAAAACATACATTAACATCCAGGCTGATCCAGGCAGCCTCAAGATTCTTAAATTCCCAAATCCCAGACTCATACAACTTGCAAGTACACGCATGCATGCAGAGCAACATGCGAAACTCAGCAGACATGCAGGAGCGTGTTTGCTCAACCGAGTTAAACAGCAGGAGAAATGTGAACCCGTGTTATTCAGCATCATCTACACAACACGTTGTCCTCCCACAAACACACTGACACGCAGCTTTTTCTCACATTCCTTCAATTTGGTTGCTGCATTGAGTTCCCTCAGTGACTGATGTTGAGAATTCATGCCAAACATCTCACATTATGCAACACAATAAACAATGTGCACGACAAAAGCATAAGAGTAACTGTTGTCTGAACAAGAGATACTGTAGAGCTAAAAGTCCAAGAAATTCAGAGCCAGAAACATCATAAATCTGATCTGATCCAACGATCAGCGATTCACGTATAAAATACCTTCAAGTGTACTTGAAACACACCACACAAGAGGAATATCCAAACAAAATGTTTCAATGACAACCTTTTTTTGGCAACTACTTCAACGGTTTACGCCAAGATCTGCAAACTGCTTGAAAGAGTAAATGAGAAATTTGACATTGCCGCATTATACTACAACTAAGCACCCTCCTCCACCTGGAAAGCATAAAAATCATTCCTGAATTTAATAAATGTTTTTGCTTTACAAATATTTCTCACACACCACTGACCTTGAACAGTCATTTGTTCTACGTTCTAGCACTTATCAGGTCTGAGAACAGCTGAGAACCCCTGCATAGACATTCCTTTGGTAAACTCCAGATAACTTATCACGATAGCAAAGAATATGCAGCACAGTTTCTCACGTTTAACAGAGAACAGCCATCAATTCTAATAAATCAAAGGAAAGTTGTTTTTTATCCCATGCTCGAATGTTTCGACACAAATATGCAAACAGCACATAGTTTCCCAGCGGGCACCTCGATGTCAATTTGACGTCAAATTTCAGACAAGATTTGATCAAGATGGTGCACCACATCATTTCAAATTCAAATCATACATTAAATTCTTCAAGGTTTTTAATGAGGTGAAAATATGAGGTTTATCCCATACTGAAATTGGTTAATGTAAGTATAGCCCAATATGTTTGACATTGAAATGACGTCAAATCAACGTTGCATTATAGGCATTCATTTGATGTTGTATTGACATCATATTGACATCAATGTAAATCCAGTTGAAATAGCATTTTTCTTCTAACTGGCCCCTCAAAATGCATCTATTTGTCACATCTTTTGAAGCAGTTGTTGGATTTGTACATGAAAGTGGACTGCTGTAACTTCTGTGGTAAAAAACACTTTTTTTAAAAGTATGTAAATACTCATGCTGAAATAAAAGGAAACAGTGATTGTTAAATTTTACAAGAAAATATACTGATTTGCCAATAATACATTCAGATGTAATTACAATTTAAAATATTAAAAACAAAAGCAGCATTTTTGCTGTAACCCCACATAAAGTATTATGTTTCCTTATTTTGGTTATTTATAGTGATATTATATTACTGTAAAATTAGAAAAACATTGCTGTAATTGAAAATACTCATAAAATTGTAATACCTTATAATGTATGTACCATTTTTACAGTATTACAACTTCATGTTCATTTTAGTCAAAAAACTCTTATAACTTTTTTATTATTTTTTATAAATTTTTATTTTTCCTTAATTTTTATTAATAATCATTAATTAATCATTAATTTTATTATGAAAAATGTTGGGCCTACAATGCCCATTCATTCTCTGTAGTTTTAATGCCCATTTATTATCTGTCTTATGTATTTCTTAATACCACCTTAGACGGCGCCATGGCCTATTTCACATTTCCGGGTTTCTCAGCAGCTGAAGTTAGTGAATGGACTACAACAATTAATTTATTTTTTGTGTGAAATTTGATGCAAATGTAGTATAACATATTATTTTATACATACACGTAAAAATATAAAATTTATAAAAATATTTGGAGGATTTACTACGTTGACCGTTGAAACGTACGTCATCACGTCTTGCGTAGAGGCCAGTGTTTGCTATGCGGTCGAAGCATTGGAGAAGGTTGTCGCTTTTTATCAGGTGAGTAATAAACATCTCATGAAATAAAAAATACGATATATATTGGGTAACTTTGAAAACCTAGAAGATTGTGTTTTGATGAAATATATGACTTGGCGATATATTAGAATCTGGTGAGTTGAAATATCCCGCCAGAAGTACCGTGAAGATTTCTGAGGTAATGTTAATGTGCGATCCATTAAGCGTGTAACGTTGAGTTAACGATTTAGAAATGTCAGTGAGTAATGTTAGTTTTGCAATTAATATTCGGATAAAATAAAAATGCCCTCATTTGAATCTCTTTACCGATGCTATGCGACAAAGCGAAACATACCCATAATTATAATTCATAATTTGATACACACTGATGAAGTGTTCTAAAATGTCCTGGTAGATGGTCCACTGTGTCAAGCAGGACCAGCCCACACTACTAAAGGTACCAAAAGCTGGTTCAATGACAATTTGTGTTACTGTGCTCAAAGGAAAACTTCTCAGCTGTTCTGGTCACTTAGTTGTATTGTTCAACAATCTTAACAATCATTGAATACTGATATGGTTGTCTTTTTTTTCAGAATTCTTACAAACAAATTGATGTCAACAATGAATATGGATGGCTCAGGAATGAAGAAGGCCTTTGGAAAACACGGCTATGTCGTGTTATAATAGGTACTACATTACTTTTCTTGTATGATTAGAGGATGTAGTGTCTATCAACATATGCTACATTTTAAGTAAATTAAACATGTAATGCTTAAATTACAATCTTATCTTAGTAAACTGACACATTTAAAACATTTAACAACTCTTAAATATTTGCAAGTAGTGCACATTTCTAAATTTAACAGATACTTATTTAAACCTGGGAACATCTTAGTGTTAATAAACATTTAAGAGCAGCAACTTGCATTAACTTCTATGTACAAGTGATGGTTGCTGAAAAATGTTAGGTATATTTTAATGTCTTAAAAGGTGTGCTAATTGTGGTTTCATCTTCATTTAGGTGCACTACAGCAGTCCAAACCTTCATTATCAGAGGCTGAAATAAAAAAATACAGCTAAAAAATCTCCGGTCTGCTCCCGATAGATGTGGGGGTATGGGACGACAAAAGGGGAAATCGGCGATTGATGTGTGTTCAGATTCTGAATAAGTAGGCCTTAAGCCAATTGTTTATCAAAATTATTTTTGTTCATTTGGGATATGATCTGGGAAAACCCATCACATGGTGAAATAAAAAATACTGGTTTTAGTATCATATGAAAGCTATTAAGCCCTTTCCAAAACTGTTTTTATTTAATTTACAAATTGTTTTTATGGAGTGGGTGGTCTAGTGGGTTAAACCACTGAACTGGTAAATCAAAAGGTTGCTGGTTCTATCCTAGTAGCCACCACCACTGTGTCCTTGAGCAAGACACTTTACTCCCCGTTGCTCCAGGGGGATTGTCCCTGTAATAAGTGCACTGTAAGTCGCTTTGGATAAAAGCGTCTGCTAAACAACTACACGTAAATGTAAATGTTTTTAACAAATGGAAAGGGCTTGAGAGCTTTCATATGATATCAAAACCTGTAATATGTACAATTTTGTCATGTGATGGCTTTTTCCAGATCACTTAATATTTATATATCAATTTAAATGTTAATATTTAATTAAAAAGTAATTCAAGGAGGATTTTATATTTATTAGTGGTTTAAGAACATTTTAAATTTCTGGAATTGTAGCTGATTGTATTTAATAAAACATGTCTTACATTAAGTACTGTTGTTTCATTATTTATTGGTCTAGAATAGGACATCAATTTGTTAAAAAATGTAAAAGAAATTGCTAATCAAATTAACGTCAAAACTTGATGTCAATTTGATGTCAAATTTTGACATCGATTTGATTTGCATTTTTGACCAATTCTTTGATGCCGATGTTTGACGTCAATTTGATGTCTATTTAACATCAATTGCCCACTGGGTTCAGATGATATTTTACTGGTATTACCACTACAAAGCTTTTGGCAAACCAAGCTAAAGGTGAGGTCACATCGGCAAAACAGCTTTAGCTAAGAAATTAGTCGTACATTTTTTTCTACTGCATTACGTTTTCATGCATTTCACATTTTATCGTACATTCTCCGCAAGTTTGAGCACATTTATGAGCATTTATGCTTAAGGCATTTTTCATTTTTCTGCCCTGTCACACAACACTTGTTGTATCAGAGCAGGAAGAAGAACAGCCCGCAAGGCAAATAATAAAAAACACGGTGGAGGAAATATCAGCAATGTTATGTGACATTTGAATATAAAACTCAGCCTAGATCCAACAAGTGCCACACCAAGTGATGCGCCCAATGGTGGGATATTCAGTGATATTATTTTACTTTAGCCTAACAAATACTCTTAATGTCATGAACAATTTCAGGTCATTTTGTAAAAATTGTATTGCTATTTAAAATAGATAAGAGATCGCACCTAACCTAAACTTGAACAACATAGAGAAAAGACATAAATTGAATTCTTGCATAATTTGTTTTGTTTATCTGTTTATTAATATAGTTTTGTATATATCTTAACACACCATTACGTTCATATTAGATATTTATGTTTTCTAGATTGTGTAAGCTACCTCTAGCGATGCTGGTGCATGTGCTTACATCTAAATGCAACTCAATAAAACTTTTTTTTAAACTTCTATTCATTTCTATTTCATTTCTGAGATGGCCTTTAGCTCATTTGTCCATTATTGAAGCCTTCAAATGACCTGTTGGGAGGGGCTTTAGTAATGCTTTTCTCAAATAATCATATGTCTTATGATTCACATCGTACGAATACAATCTAGCCACCCCGTGAAATAGTTATGAATTCCCGGGAGATCACAAGGGGCCCATGGAAGTCAATAGTGGCCCATGTTGTTTGGTTACCGACATTCTTCAAAATATCTTATTATGCAGAAGAAAGTCATACATGTTGGAAATGACAGGAGGGTGACTAAACGATGACAGATTTTTTCTTTTTTGGTGAACTTTTCCTTAAAATGTCTCCATTAGAGTGATGTCCGAAAATGTCATCAAGAACATGTCATTCTTGCAACTCGCTAATTTCAATAAACTAATCCACCGATTCAACCCTAAGAAAAATGACCCTTTGTACAAGTGCAGAAAGCACGTTTTGGATCAATTATCATTTGTGATAATCTAATTGTATCACAAATACACTTGTATGTTTACTATGGTAAAACCATGGTTAATTTTCCTAAACTTCTTCCATAATAAAATTATTGTTAGTTTTTTGTCATAGTGATTGTCATATTTTTACCACATGGAGTAAAATACAGTGCAAGCTTGAGGTCTGTAAAAGGCCTCTCGCTCATATCTGGTTACAGATGTGCACGAGAACGCGCGCTGCCCTATCATTTCGAGGAACGAGCGCGCGGCGCGAGAACTGCCGCCGGTGAGCTCGTGCAGAAACCGTAACATAAAACACCATTTAACAGCGTTTGTACGTTAAAGTCGTTTTGACATGATCAATTAATGATGACAACGATATCAGCAACTTCTAGTAAAACAGTTAAACCAGTAACAACGCGGCCTAACGTATAAAACATGACAAATGCTAAATCACACTAACTTGTAAAGTCAGAAACGATAGCTTCAAGGCATCAGAGCTAAACAAGCAGCACAAAACACATTGCCATGCTAAAAATATAATCCTTTCCGATATCAAATGCAGCAGTTCATGTATATAAAACATTTCAAAATAATCGACAACAAAACTAAGATGATGGTGAAAACACAAAAGCGCCCGAAATGGACGAAACAAAGTTTAAACATCCACGAAACGTTTCGTTGAGAGTCAACAGGCATCAGTGTTTCTCAATCGCAACAAAGAAGCCAAGAAATCAACAAGTTCAGTCTTGTCTTTCAAACTCTTTATCTTTTGCTTTAAACCGATCGATTACCTGTTTTTAGGATCCTGGCGATTGTTTAGTCCCACATTCGAAGGTCAACGCGCCATTACAGATGCTGTAGCATTGTGAGAAAGAGTTTATGCTCTTCAACGATGTTACAATGCATCGGAAGATCTGCTGCACAGCTCGAAAAAAAACCCGTTCAATGTGATTTTACATCACATCCCTCTTCCGGCCACTTGGAGAAGGGAAGCAATCTATGCAACACTGAACAGACTGGAAATAAAACAGATTATCACCATCAGGCTATTCTTACCATAATCTTCATTATTAATAATATGAATGAATTAATCGTGTCATTTATTAGTGTTATTCTACATTAAAATGACCAAATTATAAACCACCTTGTAGGCTGTAACATGAAAGTTCAGCATGTCATCTATAATATCAAAAGTCTACAAACTAATTATGGGGCCTTTGGAATTAAAAACTGCACTCTTCAACATGCTAAAGAATGAATCATTTAAGTTCTACCAAAACCTAATTCTTTATGGAAGCATACAGCCTAACAAATCATCTTTTGGAAAATGTTAGCAGTGTAGTAATACTGTTTTATGTTATGGTCTGTATTGATTCAGAAGATTTGAAATAAATGATCAGTCTCATGTTCCTGCCCAGTCCACCATCACATGAATAGATGGTAAAGCAGAGACATGTTCAACATTAATGTCCATGATTATTATTGCTATATGAATCACAGTAAGCTTGTAAAAGGTGATCCCTAAATATTATGTCTACTATATATTGTCATTTTTAATTTACTGAAGGATTGCGTGAGCTTGTTGTTGACACAAGATACAGTATAATGCATATTAACTCAATAAAGTATTGTATTCTCTGGCACCATTTTGAGTACCCACAGCTCAGCTTTAAGACTTTCTTGTATATTTTTTTTGTTGCTCTGTTTTCGAACAAAAACATACTTTAAGGAGTAAAAAATAGTTAACAAGGCATCATTTTTTGTTGACATAGTTTATAAACAGTCTTCGCTCAAATATTTTTCTTTTTCACTAAATCTTTAATAACACATAAAGAAGTACTATATAAATTGTAATTCTTTGTAAATTAGACTCCTCTCATTGTTGTAGTTGTAGATTTAGTCCGTTAGGGAGCAGCAGAGACCCATTTTTGCCTATTGCGCCGCACGTTTATACGAGGCGGCAGCTGTTCATGCACATTCATGAAAAAACTTTTCTAGATTTTTGGATTTAGTAAGAGAGCCAACAATGAGCAAGAGCCAACAATGCTTCCTAGCAGTCAGGGAGTTATGAGGAAAATACACAGAGCTACTTAGGAAGTGCCAGAATAAGAGCAGAGAAAAGATATATCTCAGTGCAGAAACTTAAATGCACTTTATTGGGCCTACTATCAACAACTCTTTCTTACATTTAAATGCATCTTTAATTAGATGTTAGAACAAGAGATTTGTGTTTGTTCATGCAGAAAGATTTTAGGACTTTTAAATATATTTTGTGGCTTCCTTTCATTTTTGTCAAAGGGCCAGTTGCGTTTATTGGCAAGTTCCAATTTTTCAACAAACCCTTATCCTGGGACATGTCGTCACTCACGGTGAACGTGTGTTTGTTAAAAGATTATTCAGGGATGTTTTCCCTGAGCGATTACTTTTACACATTCAAAAATTCCAGGCATTGTCACGTTTTCATAACCTCTGGCAAAATCAAACTTATAAAAACGCTTTCATGTAGTGCTTAGTCATTCTAGCAGTGACCACCACGTCCTCAGATGAACCAGTTATGAGTGGTTTGGCAATTTTGCAAGATGACCATTGCGTGAAGAGAAAGTGATGAAGTTTTTTGGGAAAGGCCTCTGTTGAACAACACTTGGATGACGTAACAATAATTCCTCTTCCCAGCTTGCCAGAGAGAGAGACAGAGAGAGAGAGAGAGAGAGAGAGAGTGAGAGAGATAGATAGAGAGAGAGAGAGAGAGAGAGTGAGAGAGAGAGAGAGAGAGAGAGAGAGAGAGAGAGAGAGAGAGAGAGAGAAAACACTCAAAAGGCCAATGCTGACCTTTTGTTGATATTGGAGAGTCTGGAAAACACATCGCTTCCATCATTTTTACAACTCCATTTAAAGCACCAGGACAAGAGTCATTATTCTACAGATCATCTTCTTAACAAAGTCTTTCTGTAGTGATTTATTTCAAGATGTATTTCATGCATGACTAATCTGTTGCAATGATCCTTTAGACCCAGAATCACCCAAAGTTTAATAATACTAAGGGTGTAACATTTGTTTCAAACTTTTATTATTCTGAAGAATGGAATAGTGTTGGACAGTTATTAAAACCAGAAGGGTGCTAAATTAAGACTGCCATGTGTACACTGCCATCAATCATCTGGAGTTCATTGTTACAGTGAGATAACACTCCTGAAGAATTTCTTTATATCTCTCTAGGAATCAGCCGGTTATTTTCAGAAACTAGTTCAGGTGCTGTATCACTTAGATTGTACAGACTGTGTAAATGCGGAACAAGTTTGAGATGTCCAGGATGATAATTTTTTGTATTGCTTTAAAAAGTATAGTTCCTTGTTTTAAAGGATTTCTATTTGTTTTCTGCTAAATAGTTGACTAATAACCAAAAGTGAAAAACCCTGTAAAAGATAGACCAAGAATCTAATTGCATTATAATTATTCTGACAATATCAACTATGATATGAGACAAAGTGCAGTTTGCATAACTGAACTACCTTTCCCATTTCCTCTATTATTGTCCTCTAAATAATTGTCCTCTACTTTTAAATTTAAATAATGATGTAATGTCTTGTAAAAACGTGTTTTTTTATATAATGATTGCCCTTAAATGATGTCATAGAAAGTATGTTAGACATTCAACTTCTATGTTGGAAAGTTTTATTGAACAATCAACTTTTAAAATGTTTCTCACATTAATCATTTACTCTTATAATGATGTCATAGTGGAGAGTTTTGATTTAACTGTAATGGAAGGCTATGTGGAGAGTGCTTCGCCTTGCTGCCCCCAAATCAAGACTTTTAATCCTAAACTTAGAATTTTAATTCAATCAAAAACAAATTCTATGTTTCATAAAATGCCACAAATTTGTCTCCCCCCTGGATCCATCTTCTGTCCCACGGCCTCCAGTTTGTGAACCATTTATCTAAAACACTACTTATCACATCATATTAATATTGCATTGGTATATTGTACAAAAAAAACTAATTTGACAAAGTGTTTTTTTAAGGAAAATTTGACAATAAGTGTATGTGTATGTGACCAAACGTTATGTTTAAAATCGCATAGCAACAACAATAACAGACGTATGAGCTTTTATAAGATGAACAGTATGTTATGGGTAGTAGTGTTGTAACAGGTGCTGTAACAGTGACAAGGTAGGAGGGTTTCCTCTTGACACCCACTCCTTGCTGTCACTTTTCACTATTTTTTTTTTTACAAAAAATAAAGTCATGTTGTAGTCATGTTGATTCAGACTTGCTCTCTATTTCTAGAACACGCAGATTTTTATTTGTTCAGACCTGCCCGCAGAGACACCTCCACCCTTATTGAATACCTCCAGTAATCCCTGCTAGAGCATGCCAGCACTTGTAGCTGAAAGTGAATATCCAGCGTGGATACATATCTCCCAAACAGGTTTATTCCTGCTCTACCTCCATGCCTGATGGAATAGACTCATGTCATTAACTGTGTACTTAGAGACTGAAGAAAAAGGCATGATTCACATAATGATTAAACCTCATTAATGATGATATTTCCTGCCAGTGTTTAACTTCTTTTTCTACGGATAAGGGTTTAGGCTAGTGAGAAACAAAAATACCTATCGTCCTACTTGTAATACAGTACAACTTAATGTTTCATCGTTCATGTCAATGTTCATCAAAAAACATCTTATCGTACAAAATACACACAAACATGTTCACATCCGATGGAAGCTGACAATATGTACACTTCAGGGATGCTATTTACGCAAAGGTTTGTACATTAGGCCACAGGTCTGAAGGTGCCCTAAAGGGGTCAGATCATAACAAAGTTAAAAACTTATGTAGTCTGTATCGAAATTAATTCACATTAGATTACCTGAAAATTAAAGGTGCGGTTTGTAAAAGATCAAAACAACAACAATTCCGGAGCTTGTTGACGCTATGAAGGAGCGAGGAATGATGGCTCTGTTGTCTTAAACTCCACATCAATTCCGCATTTGTCCATGACACTGTTGTCATGCGGCTTCTACGACAATAAAGGCGGTCTCAGTTCAGGTGAGCTCGTAGCATCAGGACAGCATCAGTTGCCACACTGTTCGGTAGCCTCACAGTGAATCACCCATGCTCAGATACTATCCAGCTCATCGGTCCTCAAGCGAACATATCCAAAAGAAACAGCCTTCGATTACTGCTGAATCGAAAGCTGTTGCAACCGATTCTTGACTCGAGAACGAGAACCGCTCTAGCAGTTAGACGAACATAAACGGCACTGCAGATCGGTGTACATACAGTGATAAGGCAGTAATAAAGTCCTTAACATATTTCCAATGTGTTTTACAGTATCAAACCTCTGATTATTAATAAAATATATGAATAAAAGCTTTTTATTCGCTTTAGAAATTACACGCATGCGCAGTATCATCGGTTAGCACTGCTCAGTGTCAGCTTCTTGTTCTCATTAGTTCCCTCTTCACGCACTTCAGGTCAGTACTGTGACTAACTATATAATACAATGGTTTATTTCAAGTCAGAGGGACTGTCAGACACGCCAGAAAATGAGTAATTCATGTTATTTGTGATTAAGTACTTTGTGGAGACGCAAACTGTTTAGAACGGTTCAGTAAAAAGAACTGGCTCATAAGAACGATTCATTCGTGAACCGGCCATACTGCACAGCCCTGAGTCACTGTTTAGAATGGCGATTTTCTCACGATTTACAAGTAGTTGGAAATATTTGAAATATTGTAAGTACTCATCTGAACAAAATATATAACACTAGCTTAGTGGTTTTGGGATATTTTTCTGCAAAATTATTACAAACTGCACCTTTAAATTCGCCTGTGAGTGTTGGATGACCCTGAAAAGGTGTTTATTGATAATAATTCTTCAAATGACAAATAAAATCTCCTCAATAAAATTTTACAGTATTTTTTTATTATTTTAAATGTTGGCTATAGAAGTTTTTCAATTGTTTTTAATGAATACTATGTCGATACAGATTTCATTACAAATGATAAAAAAGTATAAGGTTATTATTTTTGTTGCTTGCAAAGTACTGAGAATATATTTTTTTTATATAAACTGTCATATAAAATCATTTTAAATATATTTGCAAATATATAGAAAAATACAATTGAATGTACAGTATTAGAATATATTGAATAATGCTTAAGGAATCGCATATGCTAAAAATATAAGCGCTTGGTTTCAGTATATATGTAAATGTATTATTTAATATATTATATTCAATGTTCCAGCATAATCCCAGATATATTTGTTTCATATGGGGTGTCACATGTGTTTAATCCAGAAACTGTGTAAATCAGAAAATGTGTAAACAACAATGTAAACATTCAAACACATTTACAGCAGACCCATATCCAGAGTGTTAACAACACACATTATCTGCCCGTCGTATCGCTTTTCTCTGACATTGTTCTTTCTGACATTTCTCACCTGACAGCATCTCAACAGTTAAATTCAGTTTGTGTGTGGGAGACTGAAAGAGTGTGACGGAGGTGAATGAGGTAATGAAAAAAATCTCTCACACCCCTTTGTGACAGAAGATTGAAGAAATAGAAAAAAATACACTTATGCAATATAAAGAAATTTTTTGGTTGGTCACCATTACATCAGCTTCCTTTCAGTTGGCATCCTTGCCCAAACTAGCTACAAATAAAATAAAGCTTATGTTCACTTGCGAGTTTGAGACCCACCCCATTCTTTAATTACTCTGTCACCTCTTCTTTAACATTCATCTGAGGTGAATTTTCGTCTGCTTCAGATTTTTCTCACCTTTCTTTCGAAACAGATACTTATCATATCCTGAATGTTTATGATTCCTAACATTTCTCAAATAATTGTACATTTCTGAAATAAGGCCAACGTTGCTACATGTATCTTTATCATTCCATCATCATGACACAATATTGTCTTTCTTCTTTATTAGCCATCTTTGGACCCCTTTGGGGTCCATCTTTGGAATCATTTGAATACTTTTTACAAACATAAAATGTGCATAAATGTGCAGTCACTGATATACATTGGTGATGTTAGGACAACCAACATAACTTCATAAGACAAAAAATATCACAGATGTGATCTCTTATTGTCTCATTTAGACACCAATGAAACAAAAGGAGAGCAAATAGAAACATCAGGACAACAAGGACAACCAACATAACTTCATAAAACAAAAAAAATCACAGATGTGATCTCTTATTGTCTCGTTTAGACATCAATGAGCATGTTTCGTAGCATTTAAAAAAAACGTGTGAGACACTTAGTGGTATAGCTTGGTCCATTGGAATATTGGAGAGGCAAGTTTAGCCAAGTAACCGTTCTTCTTGGTTTCTTTTGCTTGTTATCAGAAATAATCTACTACAGGCACTCTATTATTTACGAATGTGGACCGGAAGTTAAGGGCAGTCCCCTAGTTGTAAGGGCCCCCCTTGTTGTAAGTAACCTTTGTTTATGTCATTGCTTTGAAATAGCATTTACCTTTAAAAAAAATATTGTGCATTATAAACAACATTAATTGTGCCAAGAGATGCTTTTCTAAAACATGAGTAATACAGTACTTGAATTTAGTGGCACATTGCAAGAGTTTGTTTATGCACACTCTCTCAAGGTCACGCTGAGGTCTCACAAACAGGAAACGCATCATGAACACGTGCACAAGTTTGAATACACTTTCCTACATTTGTATTGTGAGACTAAACTCATGTTGTGTTTCTGATCTTAAAAAAGCTATTGAATTAAATAAAAAGTTTTTACTTCGCTCTACACAATTCTCATTTTTAATTAATTTTAAGTGCACTTCTTATTTCAGATCTCTCTCTAACAATGCATCTTCTGTCCAAAACCTTTGGTCTATTGTAGGTTTGTACAGAAAGTTTTTGTGTGTGCGTGTAAGATATAGAACTATACTCTTTGTACGTTATGTCTTCAATCATGCCCCGACACGCCAAACACACCTAGGCCATTTAAGGGATTTCGGTATTTCTTTGCTTTATAAGCTGTATCTGTTCATCCTCCCATTTCCTCTCGGGTTTCAGGGCAGTGGGCGTGTATTCATTAGGAGCATGTTGTGGTTCCTGACTCAATTCTCTGGAATGCCAGCTCACACAAAGAGAGAGAAGGCAGAAGGGGGATGAAAGGAGAAAAACGTGAGGTTTGCGTGCATAGAGGAGTGTGTGTTTGGTGTGGGGGAGTTCAGATGTAAACTGCTTATTTGAATTTGTGGCACTGGGAAAATAAATGGTGTTTTATACATCTGTGAGGAAGTGTAGTTGGGAATCTCCCACAAGTGTTGATGGTTTGCTTGCTGCAACTTCCGACAGGAAGCACTTACACACATGTGACCAGTGTGTTTGTGAGGGTTTATTCACTATAATTTCTGAAAGCTCAAATTATAAATATTTTGTTAGAAGTGGCAAAGGTCAGAAGTTGGAATCCCAGAGAACATTCATACAGATACATAGTTTGAGGTATATCGCTTTTGAAAAAAAAAAATATATATATATATATGATTAAATATAATTCTTGCAATGAACGAATGTGTACAGTGTATGCTCATATATAAAAAGAAAATGATAAATCATTTTACTATATATTGCCCAAAGCAAACCACAAGAAAGAAAAGTCACAGATGCGATTTTTTTATATCTTCTATAAATATAGTTAAATATGATGTTATTAAATAATAAATATCGATATATTATTTTTCCAGACATCAGTGAAATGCATAAGAGATTTCAACAATGTAACAATTTAAGCTCAGATTTGCCATGTGTAAACATTTTGTAATGGATTTAAAGCAAATGGTTCTTCTAATCAATTTTAAAAGAAACAGTTAATACTAATTTGGTATTTAAATGATAAACAACAGAGAACTCCACAAAATCTCATGAGCTACAGTGAATGAGGAATGACAATTACTACTGAATAGACCTTTAACCTCTAAGCTACATTGTCATCTATAATTACAGAAGAAGTAAATCATACAGTATTTAGATTTTATACGATTTTAGTGTATGCTGCACATTGGTTACTCCTCTACTGTCAATCATGCGGATCTGTTTTAAAGCAGGACAGATATTTGGAGATTCAATCGGACAACATCCAACACGTGGATGGAAAACTGAGCTATTTGTCTTCATAGCATGACGGAGGACACTCTGGGCTTTTCCTCGATTTGTTTCCAGTCTAATTTCCATCTCCAAATACGGTTATGAGGGCATTGGATACATATACAGTATGTTTGCTTTAACAATCATGTAATTGGGTTAGTGTGGTGTAACTGTAAAATGGAACCTTTATCCTGCATTAAATGACTTTGACTGGTGTAAAAGGTCATAGTCATGTTGATTTAGTCATTTAGTGATTTAGGCTCATTTTAGGCTACCTGACAAAGTATACAAGGTGAACCAAATATGAAAGTGTAATGTGTTTGTAACGAAGTCACAGATGCAGAGTATGAAATTGCATTTTTTTTATTTCACTTTTTCAAAAAGATTTGTGCTCAATAGTCATAAACGTTAATGAACAACACATGTAGTAATACGTGTCAGAAATTAAATACATTAATATTTCAACAATAGATACTGTAAATAAAATTGTACTAAAGTTGTTCAGATTGTTGGTTACTTTATAAAGTTTGATTCTGTGATCTGATGAATTTCTAGCTCACATTAATATTCATAATATTTTTCATAAAAAGCAATACTTTAACACATCAACTGACATTTATAAACGATATGAAATAAATAAGTCAAAAACAATAAATAGATAACGTTAAATAAATAGCTACAACAAACGACAGTTCTTCGTTTAACACAATTCATCTTCAATGTGAGGTTCAAGTATTTCTGTGCGTTCAGCAACACAAACGAGGATTGCGACTTTCTCATGCACAGACAGGTAACTGATGTAGCCTACTTGTGAGAGTACAAGGCGAATCTACACTTCAAGTGAAGTTTTGCACAACAGTGATATTCAAGTAAATCTAAAAGAGCCGTTCACATTTGGCTCAGTGTTTCATCATTCAAGTCCATCAAATGTTATTTTTCAGCTCCGCTGGAACAATTGGGTTTTCTTCGCAGGACACCCCACTGCTGTCCACCTTTCAAACTTTGAAATTGTTTAGTCCATTACGTGATTTTCAGTTCATTCACTTCTCTGTACCGAATCTATGGTATACTGGGTATAGAAGAGCCACCACGTATCCATTGCGACGACCGTGCTGGTAAGGCGCTCTCACGTCTTCCTCCCAGGTTGCGCTCGGGCACGTAGTGTTGAGAAACTGGTTCTCCTTCTCGTTACTGGCCTGGAGCTGCTGGCTTGACATCTGGGCGAACTCTTTCCCCATCATCTGTCTGGCTTGCTCATCGGCGGACTGGAAGGAGAGGACGTTGTACGTTGTGGCTTCTGTAAAGGCTGGACCTTCACTCTGCGTGGACTCAACGGATCCCTCCTCCGTGTAGATCTGCATGAAGACCACCAGGCACAGGGCGAGCAACCACCGTTTGGCGGGGCTTTTCTCGGCCGGTGGGAGATATTTGCGCACTTTTGAGGGATACATGACCCTCGTGTTTCTCTTACGCGGGCGAGTTGCAGCCGCGCGGTAAGCGAGCGTCGGATGCGGCTCCGGAATGCGCTCGAAGGTGAAGATCTCCGGCTCCGTGTTGCGCTGCATCACCGGTCTGAAATCAAAGTGCGGCTGCTGCTGGAAGAAGTTGTTTGTCGGGACTGAGAAACCCAGACTATCTGATCTGGCGTACATTCTTTCGTTTCAAGTCAGTTATCGCTAATCTCTGAGTCTTGTTCTTTAGTTCTCAAAGTGACTTCAGCGTGAGGTTTATATATTTTGCCTTTGAGATACGCCCATGTTTTAAAGCCCAACCCTTAAAATGAGTTTGCTCAAGATGGAAAAACACAATTTTAACGAAAAAATCCCTCAGAAATCTGATAATATGAACTCAACACATGACACAACACACTGAGGGTTACGTTTGCCTGCCTACATATAATGATATACTCTTATTTATAGATAAAGTTAACATTTCACAATTATAAAATGTTGTTGCCTTAAATGTTTAAGTATTATCATACTGTCTTGTGTAAATCTTTTCAACTTAATATATTAAATCTTGATTCGTGGCAAAATGCTGTAACATTATGAAATGTTAAAATAGTTTTTTAAAAACTTTTTGGGAAAAGTGACTTATTGACTTATTTATCACACTATTTTTACAGTGTGTTTATGAGTTATATCAGTCTTAAAACAAAAGGTTCATCAAATTAACATCAAAAAGGATTTATATGTGCTTGATAGAGGGTTGGGAAAAAAACATTGAAGTATATATATCTTGATTTTTTGTATTATAGTCTTACTGTTTGTATGCTTTTCAAAATAAAGGTGCTAAGAATTTCGCCAATCCCATAGAAAACATTTTTGGTTGCCCACAGAAAATTTTGGTTCATTTCGGAACCATTCGGTTTCTTTTACTAAACAGTAGAACTATTTTTCTCTACATAGAACCCATTTTCTGTAAAAGTAAAAGATTATTTCTCGAACCTCTCAGCTTTACAAAGAACCTTATAGGAACCTTTTATTTTAATAGTGTAAAATTATGTACGGTATAATAATTATGAGACACCTAGATGTACTGTGATGATAAACCTTCACATTTTACCTTCACATTTTCCCTGATTTGATTATTATGTTTACTGAGCATTGTTTAAATTAAGGCACAAAAGCTGTCGCTGCAGAAGTTCCCTTTAAAAAAGTACACTTTTGCATCTGAAGAGTGAAATATCATCAAAGGTAGGGACAGTAGCAACATAGCTTATTTCTCCAGTCAGGAATGAGCTAGTGATGATGCTCATACTGCATATGTTTAGTGAGCCCCCTCTTCTGGAAGAAAAAACATATGTGACCATTCCTTCCAGCCAAACCATTTCAAGATGAAAAAGTTTTTTTTTTTTAATTCTCAGATTTGTTCTGTCTAAACTGTGTGTGGGAACCATTATACATTTATATAATTTAAATCAGTGTTTTCTTAGCTTCAAAAAGGCATTGCTAGCAAGTGTCAAAGCTATTGTGTCTAGTTAGAATAGCATTTTCGTTCATGGTTGCCAGTTTAGGGATGTCCCTTATGACAACACTAATGTAAAAACTTGTTATATTAGCATAAAACAATTCAAATTTTATGGATTAATTTTGAACTCTTTCGTTAACCGCCTTTTAAGTAGGTACTATCTAGACCACAATGTTACCTACATTAAAAACATATAGCCAAACAATTATAATGACAACAAAATAATAACAATAATAATACAAATTTATAGACATGGTTTATATGTTTTTTTTCCAAATTAGTCTTATCAAACAACACCGTTCAGAGAAGTGCGCACAGGTATTTCGGGTTCATTTTCATAATCTTGTTTTGTATTTAAAATATCTAGTTTCACTTATTAAAAACTCTGTTTGTTCACGAATAAAGTAAAGAATTCGCTAAATGATGTTATAGAATATTTTTTCCTTAGATTTTAAATTAATGTTACAGTCGTCCCTGTGGAGTGTCGAAACTGTCCCCTGTTATGGTGTCAGTTTGAACATTTGACTTTGTCTGTTCAAGTATATATTGTGGGTATATTATCATACATACGCATGTTACAGCAGTACACTGTAAAAAAAATCCTGTAAAATTTACAGTAAACTACTGGCAGCAGGGTTGCCAGCCAGTTACTGTAAATTGTACAGCCACAGTACTGTAATTTAATTTACAGCCATTTACTGTAATTGCAGAATACAGGAAAAACTGTAATTTTGAATAGCAACAGTATAATGCTGTATTTTTTACAGCAAATTGCTTGATTTTAATTTACTTTATTTAGAAGAAATACATAAATCACTGTATATCCAGTATGTTTTGCATACTGGATATACAGTGTTTATTTTTTTTTAATTGATACAAAAATACATTACAGACAAATTGTGTACGTTGTTGTATAATTTTATTCAGTAAGAACTTCATAGTATCCAACATGGCTCTTTAAACATTCATGTTTAAACAACACGTTAACCAACATTACCATCATGAAACAACATTGCAAAACAAGGCCCAAGTGAGTCTGTAAAACGGTCCACATCTTGATCCATCAGAGCACAACAAGTAGCTGGAACTATGGAAACGAAACAAGAGAATAATGTTAGATATTCAATTTATAGTCAGAGAAAAACAGAGGACAACATCTACAGTCAGAGAATAATAAAATGATGTAATTCAATGATGAGATCTGTGTGTGTGTGTGTGTGTGTATGTGTGTGTGTGTGTGTGTCTGTGTGTGTGTGTGTGTGTGCTTCTTACTTTTCATCGATTACACTGAATATTCATCATTGTGTTTAGAAGAGCGGCGACATGTGGGTTCACTGCAACCTGTTTCTTCTGTATCCTGGCATTTTAGATGACGCTGCTTGTTCCACTCTCTGGATTAATATCTACAAAGAGTCAGGAAAAACTAAATGTTATATATTAAATGTACAAAATATATTATATTAAAACACATGAATTAAATCATCAGCTTGCTAGTGTTAAATAGGGGAGACTTCTAAATAATTTGCCCAAAATTGCATCTCTCGTTGAGAAATATTGTTTTAAAGGTCTTAACAGGTATATAACATTAACATATCTATAAAAAGCAGGTAAGGAAGTTGTTCAATTAATACCTTTCATTGGACTCCAAGTACATGCTGCCCCATCCTGGTACTCAAGATTGAATATGTAACATGCTATGAACAGAGTGGGAAGGCCAGACATGAAGCTGTGCTGAGCACCGTCACACACAACCTAACCTTCAGTAGTCAGTATCCAGTGGCCTGCATAGCAAAGTGTGTCCTAAAACAAACAATTATACATGTGACAATAGTAATAGTTAATAGTGACTATACAATTATCTTTAAGCATTTTACATTTTAACTACATTTTAGTATAAGTGACTCTACAAACAAACTCTAAGCAAATTAAACAGAGTAACTTACACTTAAAACCGTACTTATACAGAAATGTAATCCAACTAACGTTAGGGATGTCACGGTCAAGAAATTGTCACAATAGTATTTTGTAACGGGTCTCACTCCCACCCTCCAACGGTCCTATTTGTGAGACAGGCCTGCTATACAATGAGGGTGTCGCTAACGTCTTTTGCTCAAGCTCTCAGCTGGCCTCCGATACATAAACTGTATATCTAGATGGTTACGTACATTAATCACTTTACCGGGCTATCCTCCGTGAACAACGACTTACCTCAAGCTATGGTGACTCATTTTAATTTGGTCTCTCGATTTAACGGATGACTGCATTTGCAAATTTGAATTACACCACAAAATAATCACGAGCGAGTGTGGTATCCCAACTGTCGAAGCATGTAACTTTTACCGAGTCTACGGCGTGCGCGATGTTCAACATTAAAAAAACAACCGTCAACTTACTAATACAATGAACTGTAGCTCGTCACATACCGCCTTCACTCCTGGTGTGAACAAAAACTCTAAATAACATGAACAACTTCTGTCCTCAGGTGCTATAGCGACGGAGAATGTTTGAAATCTTACCGCGACGGCGCTGCTGAAACCCCGCAAGACTCCTTCGGTCCCCGCGGATGGAGGTTGAATCCGGGGTTAGCAATATGAACCGCGAATTTAGATACCTCTATATAAAGTTACCAGTATGATAGTTACCAAATATGGAAAAAAAATACGTAATAAGTTACTTACCACAGGTGTGAATCATTCATTTTGCGCACTACCCCAATCTCGACTGTTGAAGATCATCCCGCCATTGTAGATTTGAAATTTACAGCAATATTCTGTACATTGAGTTAATCCGTCACGTGACCCCAGAATGCATTGCACTTTACAGCAATATTCTGTATTATTTAAAATACAGTCAGCTTCTGTAAAATAACGCTGTAGTTTTTACAGCAATTCGTTACAGTGTAGGTGGGTAGCTGACAGATGTGGGTTAACATATTAAAATTTAGGCTTTCTACTAAATACACTCTCTGATAAACTGAAGGAAATACAAAAAGTGTTGCAAGTGTCCCCAGTCTGCCCCTACACAATTTATATTTACATTTAGTCATTTAAATTTACTTTTAGTTATTTACCGGCCTCTTTTTCCAAAGGGACTTACAGTGAGTTCAAAGAGCAAACGCGATAGGTCATGCAGGAGCAATAATACAATAGGTGTAATATAAAGTTACTAGTTTCTAAAAAAGCAAGACGTATAGCCTACCTGTTGAGAGAAAGGGTTAGTTTTTTTTTAATCAATTTTTTTACTCATTTGTCTGTCAAGTACTCACAGAATAGATGGGTTTTAAGTAGTTTTTTTAATTTTGTGAGAGATGTTGTTGACCATATTGAGTTAGGAAGAATGTTCCACCAGGTAGGAGTTGTGAAGGAGAATGAGCGGGAAAGTGATTTACTTTAGCAGGCGCTTTTATCCAAAGCGACTTACAGAGTCTTACAGTTTTTAATTTACCTGTCAAGTATTCACAGAAGAGATGGGTTTCAAGTAGTTTTTTAATGTTGTGAGAGAAGTGTTGGACCGGACTGTGTTGGGAAGAAACAATGTTGCCAAATGTGTACATCTAGACAGTTAACGCTCATCCTATACATGTATACTTCCATTCCATTCCATTTTCTACCGCTTATCCGAACTAACTCGGGTCACGGGGAGCCTCCTATCTCAGGAGTCATCGGGCATCAAGGCAGGATACACCCTGGATGGAGTGCCAACCCATCGCAGGGCACACACACTCACTCATTCACTCACGCACTCACACCCTACGGACAATTTTTTCCAGAGATGCCAATCAACCTACCATGCATGTCTTTGGACCAGGGGAGGAAACCGGAGTACCCGGAGGAATCTCAAAGAATATATGTGAAAAATAATTTTGAAAGCATGAAGTACTCACTCTGTAATAATAGTGATGATGTAAATAGTTTGGTATCAGGCCATGCAGACAATGTGCCACAGGTTACATCAAACAGTGAAGACTTTATAAGCAGAATCATGCTGCCGACTCCATACATGGAGTTGATTTCCAAAGAAACTTTGATCATAGTGTTTTCCCCTATCATGAATCAACATGAGACTAAAACTCAGATTACTTCCTTTATCCGGAAAGTACAGAATCTGATTACTTTACCAATTAGTATACTTTTACTATGTGTAAACCAAGATGACAGTTTAATTTAATACAAAGTCAAACATACTGTATACTCGAAAAAAAAAAACTGGTAAAACCTTAGTTGTCCACAGTATTTCATTACACAATTTGCATTTGGCTGCTACGGTATGTGTGTACATTGCTGATGCATTCTCTGTGGTCTGCCGAGTTTCTCTTAGCGCGAGTTGAGGTATGTCTGCCCTGGGTTAAACCTTGGGCATGGCATGTTGACTTTAGGAAGGGCCACAAAGGCTTTGCGTCACCCTACTAAAAATAACACTCATGCACACACACATTGAGTATGAAGTACAGGTTGCAGGTGAAGGTGTGAAATTCAAGCTCTTTAATTTATGGTTTCAGAGGTGTTGTGCAATGCAGTGTGTAATGTGACTTGTGGATTCTATTTGTGCCTTCAAGCCTAACGAAGTTGATCTTAAATCAAATTCACAAGAGCAAAAAGATTAGGATCTAATCGCGTTATGGCCGTACCAGTCGCTGTGAACTACCTCTGGCGTTCAGACTGAAACTTTGCACACTGTTTGATCTGCTTTGTCTGGGATTCAAACGGTTTCGACCAATTAGAGTTTATCTGGTGTGATTAGAAACTATAGTTTCACAAAAGAACGCACATAAGGGACAGTTCACATTCTCTCTGTCGGCTGAACTGCCAGATGAAACCTGACAGGCAGAACAGTACGCATGAATTATTGGTTTGTTTGTCAGATGTGGGTCATTCTTTCCCATTAAAGAGTCTCATTCGCGATCTCTGTAGTTTTCCAACTGGCTACGTGCTGGTTATCATGTCAGTAAAACATCATTTTACAGCACCGATGATAACAGTAAGGGGACGGCCTGTGTCACTTTCAGGTTGGGGTTATGAATGCTCGTACAGTAATAAGAAGGTATAATAAAGGAAGTGGTTATGAAAAAGGATTATTTTACGCATATCTTTCCGGGTGAAATATGAGCAAGGCATACTCCTTACATACTTAAAATTAGTTAACGTTACTGAAATGAGCATCATTGTAACATAAGAGGGACTCCTAAAGCCTTATTATAGATGTCTATTTATAGGTTGGAATGTGTAACCTTTTCTAAACAATTTGATCGTCAAAGGAGATGTGAGAGTCCTGGATGATTGACAGATACACTATGCTTTAGCGTCACAGCAGATTAAAGTAATGCGTCTAGAGATGCTTGAAGCAGCACTGTGTGACGTTTACAACTGAATTAATGATGTCTTTTGAATTGTATTCCTGAAATATTCTCATATGACTTGATAAGTGCTGTTTTCAAAAACAATTAATGTTTTTCTGAGTTGTTGATAAACATTTTATTGTACACACTACACATGGTGTTTTTCTGATCTTAAAGCTGAAAAATGTACTTTGTGGTTAGTTTGATGTCATCTGACCTCAACCTATACTTAAAAAGTGGCAATGTTTGGTTTCAAACAGAGAGGCAACATATTTCAACTTTAATAAATGATGTTTAAAATACAGACCCATAGAATTGTGTATAGTGGAGAAAGTTTCATGCTATACACTTATTATAGCCTATTGATTTTTTTCCTTTTATTATATGGGTGAATAATACTGGCATGAATCACAACGGAAGAACCCAAGTTCAGGCAGCTATGCAGGGTTAACAATAATTCTGTATTTAAAAATATAAACTAAACACCCACGATGGGAGAACAAAACGAGAACTAAGACCTTTTAAAACAAAATAGAACAAACCAAAACCTCCCACGACCGGCACAAAAACAGAAGAACAGAGTACTAAGAAAAACTACACAAAACTATGACGGAAATAAACTATGTAGACACCAGACTTGAGCAAGCGCAATATATCTGGCCGTTCACAATAGCATGAGACACGGAACACTGCAAAACAAACCAGCACAAGACAAGAGACACAAGGTCAATATATAGGGGAAACAAACACAGGATAATTAAGGGAACAGGTGTAGGGGATGAAACACTGATGGGAAGGTAACAAGGAAATAAGATTGCGGAAACAAAGACGGAGACCAGAGAGTATCAAAAGCCTATAGGTTCACTATCTCTCCCTCCACACAAAACCTAAGGCTATGCAATGACTCCACCGCAAGACCAAGAATAGACATGACATGATGGCTGAATCATGACAAATGCATTTGCCAGAATGCTCTAAGAAATGTGGCCTTTAAAACTGAACCAAACATGAAAATGCAGCTTACAAGATGGAAAGAAAAAAAGCAAGTCTTTCCTGTAAATGTTTTTTTCTGTCATTACAATGAAGACTTCTGTGTTTCTGTAGCTCAATTGATTGAGCATTTCATTAACAAGACAAAGATCATGGGTTTGATCCTGATAACACACATTACTGATTTTATAAAAAACAAACAAATTGAATGCACACTCTAAAAAATGTTTGGTCCCAGCGTTGGGTCAAAAAACCACTATTGGTTTGGCTGTTTTAACCCATAATGCTGGTTTGTTTGAACCTATTCTTGGGTTAAATATAAACCATTTGCTGCGTTAATTTAACCCAATGGTTGGGTTTTTCCATTTGTGACACAATCCTGGGTTGAAATAATCAAACATTTTTAAATGTGTGCTGTTAGCAGCTTTGGATAAAATTGTATATCAAATAAACAAATGTAGAGTGAAAAATCACATTTTATCTCCATGCACATCTAAAGAATCATAGAGACTAAACTAGATATTAAAGTCAATAAAAAAGACAGAACACCGCTCTGTCACTTTAATATTGGCATGTCAAGTTTAAGTCTAAGCCTTTCATGATGACTCAAAATTGAGTTCTCATGGGAACAGAAATGTTCAGCCCTGTCTATTGATAACAGTTTGTGCCTAAATCAGATGACGAATGTGATTGGGATGACGAGAATGCATCACACCTGCTCTCTACATGATACAAGCAGATAGGTACACATTTTCTGTTAACAGAACAGATGTTAATAAGCTGAGGCAGGTAAGTTTCAGGTACCGTAATGTCTAACTAGTGCCAAAGAAGTTACATTAGAGGTTTGGTATGTAAATGTACATGTTTGGGGTGGTTATCATTACCATGAGACCGATGTTTGTCTGGGTGTCCTTACTTGATGTATGTGAAACAGGTTGGTCGTAGATTTCACTTTTAAAGTTTCAGGCATCATTTACATCCTTTGACATTCCGTTTAATTTAAATTAATTTCTATGCAAAGCAGCTTTACAGTAAATGTACCGTATAAATGATGTAAAACATATTTGATTACTGTTAAAAATGATGAAAACATGTTTGGTCAGTCTTTTATTAGTGCATTAAATGTCTGTTTATTTTAATCTTTAAGAGACAAATGTGACCCTGGATCACAAAACCAGTATTAAGTATCACTGGAGCATTTTTAGTAAAAGACAAAAATATATTGCATGTGTCAAAATTAAACATTTTTCTTTTATGCCAAAAACATTAGGATATTAAGTAAAGATCATGTTCCGTGAAGATATTTTGTAAATGTCCTACCTTAAATATATGAAAAGTTTTTGTGAGTGGATGTCCTGCCACAGCGCCCCTGATTTACAATTTCAAAAGCAATTTTCTCAATACTTAGATTTTTTTGCACTCTCAGATTCCTGAGATTTAAAAGGTTGTATCTCAGCCAGATATTGTCCAATTCTGACAACACATATATCAATAGAAACCTTATTTATTCAGCTTTCAGATTATGTAGAAATCTCAATTTCGAAAAATTGACCCACAAGACTGGTTTTGTCTTCCAGGGTCACAAATAGTTTGGACGATAAATATAATAAATTATTTATTTTGTTTTTTTATGATATAGGCCTATGGCAAATGTATGTATGTATTTTTTATGACCATTAAAATGTATTTATGTATATATCATAAAATTAATGTGTGTATTGATTTATGTAGGCTATTATATTTATCATATTATATTATTTACTACCCTTGACCACAAAACCAGTCTTAAGTAGCCCAGAAATATTTGTGACAAAAGCCAACAAAACATTGTATTGTTCAAAATTATAGATTTTTCTTTAATGCCAAAACTCATTAGGATATTAAGTCAAGATATTTTGTAAATTTCCTACCGTAAGTATTTCAAAGCTTTATTTTCATGAGTGGATGCAACAAGATCGTTAACAAAAATGGCCAGAAACATGCCCACAAACTTCACTCGCTGGTGTCTATTTATTCAGCTTTCAGATAATGTGTGATTCTTAATTTCGAAAAAAACTGAGCCATAAGACTTTTGTTGTCCAGGGTCACATTTAATATTGTATATATAATACCATTAATATTATATCCTTCTGCTTTATTTGTTCCACTTTGTGATATTATAAGATATTAACAAAGGAAGAGTTGTTTAAATATTTTATTATGTAAAATTATATACAGTGTAATTATTTAATAGTACAAAAAATCTACAGTAATTTTGTAAATGCAACAGCAGACGCTCTCCAGACAAAGCGCAAATATTTCCTATCATCACACCATGATGCAATAGCTTCTCTCCATCCTGATATTTATTTTTCAATCCAATAGGGATATATTTTATGGCACATGGCAGATTACACATACTTTGCTGTCAGTGATGAAAACATTCCCAGAAGCACACACACAACTGAGTCTCAGCGCTGTATTTTCTGTCAGTGAATCATAGACTTGCCTTTCCTCTACGCCGTTGTGTGACGTGTGTGTGTATCAGTTTACAGTCAGAGGGTCTCGACCGGTGCAGCACTCAAATGGGCGGATTTCAGTGAATGTGGTAAATCCAGCACAGCTCAGACGGGTATATTAAATCATGCTGCTCTTTCCTGTAGCACAGACATTTTTTCCCTTTGATGCACGTGCACGTTCCCGCGTTTTCTGGAATATCTCACAAAAAGTTCCTGTGCTTGTGGTGTTGCATTCACACACAGATGAGGCATTTGCCACGAGTCTCAGAAACAGCTCCTCACTCCGTACAATATGCTCGGGCGCTAACGTGACTGTTTAAACCCCAGCACTGTGCCACGTCTATCTCTGAAGACCCCCAGGTTAAGGGTCTCTCCGTCGCAGATCCCCCATTTGGGCAGGAGGTGTCCGTGGGCGGCTGTGGGGTCTCACAGAGCCCGTCCTCCATGTAGATTTGCAGGAAAAGTAAAGCAGAAAGAAGAAGCAGCCATCGTTTTGCAGGATCGCTCTTCTCTTTTGGCAAGATCTTCCTCGCTCCTGGGGGGTAGAGGACCCTTCGGGTACGCGGCCTTTGGGATATAGTTAGTTTAGAGGAGATAGGTTTGTCTCCATTGCCCAACCTTTCCACACTGGGATACGAATGACGCTGTGAGGATGGAGAATACATCTTTGAAGATGATTGAGAGCTTTGTTGTCTGTGTAGATTTCTTTCGTCTCCAAAACGCTAGCTAAAAATCCTCAATTCCGCAAACATTCGTATAGACTCTTTCCTCAAATGGTTTGCTTTGAGATCTTTTTTCAAAATCTTCGTTCCACTGTGTCTTCTGGTAATTTCACCTGCGAATCATTAGTCCTTTTATAGATGTGTTTCTCATGGGTGTTACCCGAACACCTTTTTCAGGACCCGCCTTGTGTGTGCTTGAATGGTTCCTGGGGTTATTTTTAGCTCTGTTTACCCTCACGGCATCCTCTTTAATTATGTTGAGGGAAGCCCTTGTTCTCCATGACATGCCACGCGTGCTTGCTAACAAATTTTAATTGAATTGTTGCAACATCTAAGCCATAATCTATTCAGGCGTGTTTCTTCAGGTAGACTTCTATTGTACAGGACAGTGACAATAAAACAAAATCACAACATTAAATGTTTCCTGCAGGCCCGCTGCTCAGGGGTTATAACAGAAGTCAGTTTTTGGCACGATTGTCTTGCCTTTCAAGAATTGTGGAGAGTGTTGAAACAGAATGGAAGAAATTTTGAGTTCCCTTTTTCACAAAATGTGTTTTCCCAAAGAAACATCTGAAATTCTCTGTGGTGACTGGTGTTGTGTACATTTTTATCAAAAAATTGCTTAAAAGAATTAAAAATAGAAACAAATAAAACAATTTTTAAAATAGAAGAGCATGGAGGTGAAAATGATGTAAAATAATCTGGATTTGGGTCAATTTGATGAGAAATCTTTGAGTTCATATTGAGATCTTCAATAATATTCACTTTTGATGCAGACTTGACAAAACTGAGCTCAGTTTGAGAAATTGTTGAGATATCTGAAATTCTAATGGACACATTTGTGAGACTTCTGCCTCTTTTTCTCAGAAATAAATCCCTGAGCAGAAGTTTCCTCTTACCTCATTTAACCTCATCACTGCAATGGAGAAATAAGTGAGATATGAACGAGATCTCATCTGTAATTATTCTTTCTAAGGACTGATACAAATCTGCCGATTTTGCAAAAACGTGCCGCTGTCGCTATTTTGAGTGGTTACCAGATTCATAACATCTTTTTCTCAGAAACCTCCCAGAAACAGTGACAAAAGGGCCCTGAATATATAATCCTAGAGGAGCCTGCGGCTCAATGACAGATGGAAAATATTGGGCGTATCTGAGAACCTGACACTCGAAGGTAAACGTTTCGTCTTTGCATTCCATACAGAATTACAGAGTTTGACCTTCTAGGGACTCTTTACACTTCGCATTTGTTTCCAGGTTGCTATGGTAATTCATAATTCATTCAGTCACAGTATAGAAACCTCAAAATGTATGTTTTTGGTTGTTCAAATGACACGGTTATTAGAGAACTTTGGTGAGTGTTGTTTTAGGTTCCAGCTCAGGCTAATGACACGGCTGTTGGGTTTAGATGAACTCTTTGAACCCAAAAAATGAGCTTCTGTGAACCCACACACAGAAAGTGTGTAACAGGATGTAGGTTTTGGTTGATGGGCTCAGTAAACTATAAGCAGCAATGATTTCCACTTGGTGACCGGCTTGTTTGTGGAGGAGTGTTTATGGTAAGAACCGCATCACTCTTTAATGACGTTACTAATAGGTCACTTACTACTATCCCTGAAGAATACGTTCACATTAATGCTTTTGGCAGACGCGTCTTTCCAAAGTGACTTGGAGTACATTCATAAGTATTCATTTTTATGAGTGCTCATTGGGATTCAAACTCAAGACCTTTGTGTTGCTAACAAATTCCATAGCCTATATAAAACACAGCTATGGAAAACATTCAGAGGCCATTTCAAAATTATTTTCAGATTTTTTATGAATTTACTGTTTATTCAGGTAAAATAATATCTTTGTTTAATTCTGTTTACCACTAACGAAATTTCTCCCAAATTTCAAAAATAAATATTGTTTGCATTTATTTGTAGAAAATGAAAACTGGAGGAACAGGTCAAAATAACAGATGCTGTGTATCTTTTCAGACCTAAAATACTGCAAAGAAAATAAGTTAATATTCACTTTTAAGCATCAAAACAGTTATATTTGTACATGTGTTTAGGAAAAGTGCGATGTGATAACTTGAATTTTTTTATCACCGTTTTCATGTGTCTTGTCATGCTCTCAGTCTTTCACATCGCTGTTGGATGACTTTGGATGACATCTAGAAATGCTGATTGAATGAAAATTTGGAATAGCCTCTTTATAGTACGTATAAAATATTCATATATCAATTCAATTATGCATATAATACTTTACCCATTACACCGCTTTACAGCGAAAATCTATAACATTTAACAAAATGCCTTCTCATTAAAACGATAATAAAAAATATTGCAATAATTCTGTAATTCTTGCAATAATTAGTGCAAAAATAAAGAGCCAAATCACGTACACATCTTCCTGCAACAAGACACAATATTCAGGGTATCGGTCAAAAAACAATATGTGTGGAGTTAAATTCTGACATTTAAATCTACAATCCATAACGTTTGTGGTTAAAATGAAAGAAAAATCAGTAATTGAGCAAGTAAACCATGCACTGTTCAAAACTTTCTCCTTCCCCCGATTTTGCAATAAGGGTAAAGTCATTTGTGTACAAGGGAAAGGCCTAAACTACATAACAAGTTCATCTCTAGCTCAGAAAAATATGCATTATTGGACCATTTTTGGTGCTGTGTGTTTCAGTTCCCATTTTAATAGGATGTTTCGTCATTTCAGTGATATTATGAAGCAAGCTCTCATCTGGGTTGCTTTAGCAGTGTATAGATCTCGTGCTTTTAATGATGTTGTTGCAATAAAATAGCTGGAAGGTATAGAGATTTGAAAGACTTAGTCTGGTCCTGGGCTTAACCACAAAGCAGAAGAATGCACTGGCCCCGCTCTCCACCTTCATTCTGAGTCTTTCCTCACGATATAGCTGCACGCAAACCCTGGATCAAACACCCGTTAAAACCTTCATTCTTTTCATCTTTCTTTTAATTACTGTTTTGCCTTTATTTATCGAACACTGTTGAAAAATGATTTCAAGCAATTTTGGCTAGTTTGATGTCTTCTGGAGCTACTTTACAGTATTTGAAAATGTGACGCACCCAGCACCCTCGATTGCCCTTTGCCACCCTTGTTACCATTTTGAATTGCTTTACCAAAACATTCAGAGTACATAATTGAGCTGTCTGTATATTCAAATGTCTGGATTATACATGTCCCGACATTGATACTTATATTATTTAACCTCCACGAGACACGTGCATACTTCATCTGCAACAGGAAGGCGGGAAAGTGTGATATGAATAGGAGCTAGGTGAAAAGGTCATAGTTTGTCTATATAACAAATTGACACACAATATAACTCAAATACTCATTAACAGAGACATTTTGACATTTGCTGTTATTTTAACGTAATAACTGCATTTCAATTATTTTTTAATCAACATAAATTGAAGGCAGCGCCAGAGATTCATTTATAATGCGTGTTTTTGCATGTGTGCGCATGGCAATCGCGTGACATGAGCTTTAAGGTCGTGTCTCTAAGTGATTACAAAGAATCTTGTAATTCAGAAAGAGGCTGTAGGCAGGTGGGGTTTGTAACTGGGATCCAAAATTATTTGTGGTGGTAACCAAATTCCAGTCTCTCTCTACACACACACACACACACACACAGATGTTGTGCTTTCATGTTTTATAGTGATTTTTCATAGACATACAGTACATGACTTTAATACCGTACAAAGTCTGTATTATATCACCTTATGTAATTTAGTACGATATAATTTATATTTTGAAAATGCCCCCAAAATGTAAAAAAATGTCTGATATTAAAATCTGTGTGGGAACATTTACCACAAACAGACAGTTGTCTCCAAGGGTGAAACCAACACTAAACTACCAAACACAGCAAACAAACTACAACCAGCAACCGAACACAAAAATAATGCAATTTTGAACGTGACTTAAACGATGAAGAAAATTCTCAATAAAGTAAGAGTTAGACTTAGTAAGAGTTTTATAGAACACTGTACAAACTCACATGTGAGGTGAAACACAATTTAAAGGTCCAATGTGTGATTTTTTTGGAAGATCTATTGACAGAAATGCAGTTTATAATATACACAACTATGTCTTCAGAGGTGTATAAAGAGCTTACATAAGGAAGCATTATGTTTTTCTAACCTTAGAATGAGCTAGTTCTATCTTCATACACCGTGGCTCTCCTGTTTCTACAAAAGCCCTAAACGGACAACCTGTACTACAGAGCACGGTTCGTAAATACCTTTTCGTCTTCGGCAAAGAATCGAAAACGTGACGACATCTCTGCCCCAGTGTCAGCCACTGTAGTGCGGTTGGAGGACTGGATTAAGCTGTTGGTTGTAATTCACAACTTCACCGCTAAATTTCATACACTGGACCTTTTAATACCTCAACACAAAAGCTGTTTAAATTATAGAAATTCCAGATTATTATTAGACCAAAATAATTTACTAACCCACGTGTTGTATGACTTTGATTTTGATGTGCAACACAAAAGGAGATATTTTAAAGTAGGGGTGTCACAATATGGTATATTGTCAATAACCGTGATATCACAATCATGCCAAACGTGAAAATTATACACATATCGTAATACTGTAAACTAAGACACTTTAAAAGCCCCACAAAAAGAAACGAAATTAAAGATAAGTTTATCTGATTGCATAATTTATTTATTCACATATCGCAATAATATCGCTACTGCGGAATATTTTTTGTCTACAATAACCATGTAGCGAAAATCGGATATTGTGACTGTCATATTTAATGTACAATGCAGGATCTTTTAATTTGTAGCCATTCCTTTAAGTAAAATCTTTTTTAATGAGTTATGATTAAAAAAAACCAGAATGATCTGTTCACAGATGTGATTACTAAACTGTGTTATTCACACAAAGTGCACACAAAGTTATCGTGTGGTTACAGAAGAACTAAAATATTGTATAAACCTTTGTTATAGGTTTTTGGTGATGTTACATCCCTCTCACAACTCAAAGCCTCTGGCATCATGCATTGTGGTATTTTTTTAATTTGCCCAGTTTCTCACAGAAGAAAGAGTCATGTGAATCTAACAACTATGACAGAGTTTCCTGTAAAATGTAAAAAAACAAAAATGAACTGTTTGACAGAAATGCTAACATCCTTAACTCGCTTCACGATAAAGTCAATTTCGTTTAAAGCAAGTTAACCTTTGCCACAACTTGTTTGCATCCGGTCTTCGCATACCGCTGTTCAGCCGCGGTGTGATAGGCCAGTTCATCCGCCAGTGTCTCTACCTGAGTGTTGTCGGGATAAAACCCCTCGAGCGTCATTTCCTCCAGAAAGCAAAGGATCACATGCTCACGCTCCAGTAGAGAAAGAGGAACAACCTTCACCGCAGGGTCTGTCCACAGCGGATGGATTCCAGACAGGGTGTGCTGAAGCGATTTATGAGCTCCAGCGATCGAGCCGTTTTGCAGGACATGAGCTGTTATTTCCCTTTGGCCCAGACTGCTTAGAAAAACATAAACCACGTTAAGAAACTCATTTTTCTGATCCGGTTTAAGATACGACTTCAGAGCGTCCAGCAGTGGAGGCTGCATTAGTTCCACCTCATCTAGGATGAAGAACGGAATTTGCTCTTCTTCCTCAGCTAGAGTCACTACCTCCGCTATGCGCTTGGCCAGTTTGGAGGCGCAATGTTGAGCTGTTTCCTGCAGGGGGCAGTGGTGCTTGGAAAAATACTGCACCACCAGCTTGTCGCCTATCACGGAACGGAAGTGGCGCGCGAACAGGCGACCCAGGTGGGTTTTCCCCACGCCAGACGGCCCGTGTAAAGACAGGGCGAGGGGTTGCTGGTGGTTGTAGGTGGACAGGTAATCTACCAGGTGGTCCATTAACTCCTCTAGTGCCTCCCGCTGACCGAACACCTCTCTGTGTAATGTCTTTTCCAAACCTTCAAGGTCGTATTTCAAAGTATCATCTTCCAAAATGGCGTTGTAGACCTGGGAGAACGGATTTCGCAAAAGGTCACATGGATACAGGCTTCATCTTTAAGAAAAAACTAAGTTAGACTTTACCTGGAGGAAGATGATGACGCAGAAGAAGATCAGGAAATGTTTTGATCTGTTGCGTTCCTTCTTCGGCTTGAACATGAGAGTGTCATTAGGGAACAGCACACGACGCTTGGTCTTCCTCTTAGGCCTCTTGGGTTGGCCATCTGAGATCATGCAGTTTGAGCCGTTCAGGCCCAGCCTAGCTGAGTTAGAGACGTGATCCGTGAGATGTTTCTTTAGGTATTTCTTCTTGATTCGGATCATGGCTTTAAGCTGTGGGGAGAGTATAGACGTGCTCTGCCTGACTGCCATCTCCTTTTGCTCACCTCTTTCATTTTCAATCTGAGAATCCATTGGAACCT
This sequence comes from Triplophysa dalaica, assembly GCF_015846415.1. NCBI lineage: Eukaryota > Metazoa > Chordata > Actinopteri > Cypriniformes > Nemacheilidae > Triplophysa > Triplophysa dalaica. The sequence continues at coordinate 14,248,139 of NC_079545.1, forward strand.
TTTAACCATCCACAATGTCAGAAACACAGAAAACAAGAGATGAAATTGCCCTTTTATTGCAATTTGGCAAATGCTTTCATCCAGATTGTTTTTAACAAGGCATTCTGGGTGTAATCCCTGGGATTACAACCCAATGTGCCAGCAATCTCAAAATCCCACTTAACACATACTTATGAGGAAAATGTACAGCTTCAATGAACTTTGAATAAAAGCATCTGCCAAATGCATGAACGTTAATGACTTTGGCCTTGCTAATGTTCTTCCATCTAAGCTTGAGGAAATCTATTATACTGCACGTGCCAGTGGTTAGCGTGACATTTAGATATATTTCTTGGCAAAAACATGATAATTTGTTATAATTAATAGTTGAATTAACCTTCATATAGATGTGTTTGTAGATGTTAGTGTTAAACCTTTGAACGGCATTGAAAACTTAAGGCTGGGCAAACCAATCTTAAAGGCCATTTTAACCCTAAATCATTCTCATTGATATTAAAATGTTATAAGCAACTTGTGAATGGATTTTAAAATCTTTGCAAAACCATTTAGAATGTGTCAGTGTATATCCACTACCAAACATTTATATTTAATATGAAACAGTTGTTTTTTCATTCAAAATAACTCACAGCACTCCAATTGCAGGTCACATGTCACACAATTTCAACTAATAGTGCATACACAGAATCATGTCAGAATACTCAAAACTGCCTAGTAACCACATCTAACAGCCTACCATTATACCGTCTAAAAATTAACCATGGTTTAACAATCTTTTGAGATTTTATTTGTTATTATTAGTAAATCCATAGTAACCACAAATCAACCGTGTTTTACTACAGTTTTACTACAACCAGGACATCTGTATTAAAACTGGCTATACAAAAACAGCACTAAAACCAACAGTTAATCTTTCTTAGCTGTGACCTTAACATTGGCAAGTACCATTTTTATCCTTAGAAAACATATTTTTTTTACAAACCAAAATTCCAATCAAGTTGGGACATTGTGTAAAATGTAAATAAAAGCAGAATACAGCGACCCATATTTAATTGAATGCACCACAAAGACAATACATTTAAAACTGATCAACTTGATTGTTTTTTGCAAATATTCACTCATTTTGAATTTGATGCCTGCAACATGTTCCAAAAGAGCTGGGACAAGGCCAACAAAATATTTGGAAAGTTGAGGTGTGCTCAAAAAACACCTGTTTGGATCATTCCACAGATGAACTAGTTTATTAGAAACAAAGATTAGGTTTAAAAGGAGCATCCTATAAGGCTCAGTCATTCACAAGCATGGATGTGAACTCCGTGACAACTGCGTGAGCAAAAACTCCAACAGTTTACGAACAACGTTACCCCCACGTGCAATTGCAAGGAATTTAGGAAATATTTAACAATCTCTGCATCTAAGCGACAAGGCCGTAAACCAATGCTGAATTCCTGTGACCTTCGATCCCTCAGGCTGCACTGCATTAAAAACAGACATCATTCTGTAAAGGATATTACCACGTGGGCTCACAAACACTTCTACACATCTACAAGTGCAAGTTAAAACTATACAATGCAAAACGAAAGCGTCGTGTCTTCCGGGCTTAAGAGGAAAAGGACCATCCAAATTGTTATCATGCAAAGTTCAAAAGCCAGGATCTGTGATGGTATGGGGGTGTGTTACTGCCCGCCGCATGGCTAACTTGCACTTCTGTGAAGGCAACATTAATGCAGAAAGGTTCATACAGGTTTTGGAGCAAAATATGCTGCCATCCAAGCAACGTTTTTTTCAGGGACGTCTCTGCTTATTTCAACAAGACAATGCCAAGCCAGATTTGGCACTTGATATAACCGCGTGAGTTTGCAGGAAAAGAGAAATGCAATGGGAAAGAATTCCCCCTCAAAGCTTCAACAATGAGTGCCTTCAGTTCCCAAACACTAATTAAGTGTTGTTAAAAGGAAAGGTGATGTAACACCCCCGTCACAGCTCTTTTGGAGCTTGTTGCAGTCATCAAATTCAACAATAAAGTTGATCAGTTTGAATATTAAATATGTTGTCTTTGTGGTGCATTCAATTAAATATGGGTCAAAAAGAATTTGCAAGTCACTGTATTCTGCTTGTATTTACATGTCCCAACTTCATTGGAATTGGGGTTTGTATTTCAGATCCAAATGAATCAAGCGGCATGCAGGAAAAGCCATCACAAGTTTTCCTAAAATATGATCAATATATGAGTTTGTTTCCTTGTACACATGTAAGGCCAGGAGGGTCGATGTTTTGCATAACTATTAATACACTCACGCTTTGCATTACAGCATCAGGAAGCTGATGGACATGTACCACACAGTGCACATACAGTTAATATTTAATCAAATGTTGCTTGTTTTTGAAATACACATAGCAGGCAACTTTAGTCCATTAGATGATACACAGGTGTAGTAAATCATATTAACTATTGACATGACCCATAAATGTTTGACAAAAATGTGATAATTAAACACTTCTTGTGAACATTTTAAACAGTATACGCTTTATTATTACTTATTTATGTTTTCAGTGTGCTTTTGCTATCTTTCGAATAAATAACACTTGCTTTGCTAGCTCAGTTATGCAAAAGTAACCATGCAAATGGTTCTGTTCCACTGCTTCAATGACATAAATAAAGAATATGAGAGACAACGATCTGTAAACATGGGAACACATGCAAAAGAATATCATTTTGATGCATTTTTATAAACATCAATGTTTGCAGAAAAGTGTGGTCGGCTGCAACATCATCATCATCATCATGTGTGACAACACATTCAACATAGACGTAAAGCACATTGCTTACACTAAACAACAACAAAAACAGGGTCTCGTAAGCTGAGGTGGACTGCTACCTTTAATGTTGCATTGGGCTGTCCGTCTTCCTTGCTTCCACGTGCTGGAATGTCAGTTGTTTTCTTTATGAGGATGATCAAGTAGATGATGATATGTCCGTATCTTCTCTGCACACATTCACACCTGCTCACCGAGGTCTCACTTTCATCTCCATCTCTTTATCGCTCCACCCTTTCATTTATCTCTCACATGTCTCATCCTTCTTTTTTCCCAGTGTCATGTGAAAATATGCAAAACCGGATTTATGAGGCGGAGATAAGAAGAATATGTTTAGTGAAAAGTTGCAAAAGTAAATGATATGTCGTAAAATATTTTATAAATGAACGAACCTATGTTAAAGTGTTGCTCGCCTGCAAATCAGGTTTACCCCAGAAGTATATACAGAAAAACCCTTTACTTATGGCAAGTTTCCAGTCTAACTTTTCGCTTTTGTACTCCGCATAGATCGTAAACTATTTAAATCGGACGATAAATGTAAAGGTTAGTGTTTGTTATATAAGGTTACGGAAAAAAACGCAGGACCCATTGACCTACTTGTACAATATGCAGTCATGCCTGTTCCAATATGGCGGCGTTGGTTACAAACTATATGTAATCTATGTGTAAGGTTTATTTTTTTATATTCAGGATCTCAAGTTTATTTACTGAAATCATGTAAGATCGAATATAGTGATTCATTTACAACGATTGAGCCTTTATTAGCTGATGTGGTTTCTACAAAAATAGCAAGAGGACTTTATGCAACATCTTGAAGATCGTAAAGGTATTTCTTGGTGAGTGTTTATTAATTTATTGTAAAAGTTTGTTAAAAAATTGTAATACGTTTGTGACATCTGTGAAATTTATTTGTGACATACATTTCTTGTCAGTGTTTTTATCAGTTTACCTTACATCTTATTAGGTGTAAGATTCACAAAATGGTTAATTGATAAACCAATACTGAGAATAAACTGCCATCGCTCTACATTGCTAACAAATTGTCTTAATAACATTTACATAACTCCTCATGTGAAACAGAAAACTGCTTTATTTTGCATTATTTTCAGTCTAATTCAGACGTCATATGCTTATCCCTAACTCGATATTACGCCAGCTCCAGTTGAATATCCATGCTATCCTCCTGCGGGAGCCTGCGGACTGACCGACCATCCCAACTCCAGTTCAGGCAATCCCATCACCAACCAAGTGCAAAGACGGACTAATTGTCACATTAATGTTAAATCTACCATATTTAGTATTTAATGCTAAACTTACATTACATGACAGCAGTTTAAAGTTATAGCTGCCCTCAGTTATTTTATGCCATTACTATTTTCCCTGTGTCTGATATCAGTCACAGAATAAGACAAAATTAGACCTTAACAGTTTCAACATAAATCACACCTTAAAAGCTCTCCCTATTATTCATAAACATTTACTGAGGAAAGTTTTAATCAAAGTCACTAAGTGCAGTGGTGACACATGAAAGGGGACCTGACCTTTGGTTTCTCCCAAGATTTTTTCTCCATTTATTTACCTTTGGAGTTACGGTTCCACGCGACAGGGTGGTGTTGGCTTGCTCACCAGGAGACTGCCTATATTATTTATTATTATTTATTAGAATGATATTGCTTGTTCTCATAACACCATGCACTGTGATGTGTTTTACCTTATCTGTTTTTTCTGTTTTCTTATTTTCTCCTGTAAAGCTGTTTTGAAACAAAGCACATTGTTAAAAGCGCTTTATAAATAAAATTGAATTCACTAATTATTCATAAGTGTCTTCTTGCTGGAAGAACACCTTTTTTGAGCTATAAGACCAAACATCCCGCAGAGATCACAAACAGATAAAGGTCACAGTTCTTCAAAGGTCAACTGGGGGATTTGTTTTACAAAGTTTGGGTTTGTTTGTACTTAAAAATAAATCACCAATGCAATGCCGTGACTGGACATGCTTTTGTTTTTTGTTTCTATAGTAATATAAGAAACGGGCAGTGTCTACAGTACAGACCTGCCTACTTTTGTGATTAACAACTCCACCTTAATTTCAGATTATGTCAGCATATGTCATAGAGACATCTTTAAATAAACCTAGCAACCTGCTGACTTTTGTGTATGTTTATGTTTGCTTTCGAATGCTGGAGAATAAGATTAAAAAAACGTTACCAGAAATGCATTGTGTATGTGTGTTTGGTTTTCTAAGACAGTATAAAAAATGAGCTTTTTATTAAAAGGGAATATTTGATCACTGGCGTATTTGATCTTTGTAGACCATGTAATGTACTTAAATTTCAATCTTTTTCGATCTGAACCATAACTCTTATCAAAATCAAATCTACATCAAATACACAAGTGTCTGTAAATAATGCATATTAAACACAAACCACTTCCTTAAAATATTTTTTTTTTTTATTAATTTAATTATCTTAAAGAAAAACATCACAACATTCTGTTAGATTTATTGTAAAACACAAATATAAATAAAACATAAACGTAAATTAAACGTTTCGTTGTAAAACAACACAAAAAATGGTGGTTCTGATTATAAATTTAGTATATGTAAAGATATTTTATTTAATTTTTTATGTTTCAAAAAATGGTTTTATATTAGCTACACAATAAAAAAAAAATATAATATTTATATAAATTAATTTGTAAATAAAGAAAATATCTGATCAAGAGGTGCTCGTGTGTCTGTAGAGGTACTAATAAAAACCCAGAACTAGAATATAAATATACTATGCAAGATAACTCTTTTTTTGCCCTCATGTTTTAAATATCTCAAACCTTTTCTCATATACAATTTAATTTGCGGCCCAAGACCTGGTGGATTTGTGACCCTGGTCCTGCCCTTATTTGACATTGATAACAGGTGTGGGGCATTACTCATGCACTGTAAAGTAGACATCAGGTCTCATGGTATGTGGGAGTATTGCTGACTAGCTTGTGGTTTGTTTGTGGTGAGTGATGTTGGCATTGACCTCACTGGACACTTGTACACTAAAGAGAGGGATTCTGATTTGTTATGTCGCCTATTTACACTACATGTTGAGTAAGAAACACATGTGATGTATTTATTTCTCTGTACCTTTCAAAACTAACCGAGACATTGTTCAATACATAAATAAACAACAGTAGATAAGACAAAATACGGCTTTTATTTTCATATTTGCTAATGTAGCAAAGAAACAGATAGCAAAACAGGGACAGACAGCATTCTAATGATGAAACAAAGAGTTACTTGATTTTTGGGAAAAACTCTGTAAGAACATGGTAAAAGTTGGCAGATATTTTTAAATCATAAAATATTTTTTTTACACTCATGTATGTGAGTGGATAGATATGGCATGTTTTAGATTGACTCAGCAGTGAACGCAAATATAAATATACAACTCTCCCTCTCTCTCTCTCTCTCTCTCTCTCACACACACATGGACAGTCAAAACTAATCAGACCTTCACAAAAACAAAGAAAATGAACAGTCAAAACTCTCGCCAGTTCTCACAAAGGACGCAACATGAGCATATCAAACTGGTTGACTGAACCAGACACACACATTTGTTTCACTGCGTTACTGAGGACATCTCATAGACACCTATTCTTTTGAGGCTTCTGTTACAAACCCTAATCCTAAAATCTGAACCACAAATCTGTTGCCATATTTAAAGTAAAATCTGATTTCGGAAATATATGAGAAAACCACATTAAATGTCCTCAGAAGTCTTGATATATTTCAAAATATTAGTAACAATGTTATAAAAAAAGGCCCGCACCAACCATCCAAACCACTACATAATAAATGCACGCACGCACACACAGACGTACATATGTTCACATTCTTTTGTCTCTTACACAAGTAACACATTACAAAAGCAAAGAAACAATGACATATAGTTATTTTAGTAGACAAACACACAATGACCTGGCAAATCCGAAATAGTTACACAAATATACACATTGCTACTGTTATTCCCTCTTTGTAATGGTTTAAACGATTCGCCTCACCCCTAAAGCCTTGGCCATGCGATATGACGCACATGAGCACGAGCTACAAAAAACAAAGGCAAAGTTCTATCTTATAAACGTGATGGGGCCTTATGACATCATAGTTTGCCATTTATCCCAAACCATCTGCATCTTCAAAGCACTGATGATCAGTTAAAACAAACAAGTATCTTTCTACAACACATTAAAATCATCACAATCCACAATTAGACGTCTTATTTTGACAATTGTGATGTACAGTATTTGTCTGTGGATATCTGACGTAATGCAGAGCATTATACACTAGTTTGTGATTCCCCTTAAAAAACTTTATCCTTTGTGCTATATGTTCTATATTTATACTTTTTAAAAAATATTGACTGTTGATTTCTCCATTCAGAAAACTCCAGTTACATTGCACATTTCCTCCTGGCCAAGCATTTTTTTTTTATGACAAACTTAACTTCCTTTAATTAAGTTCACCACATCCTGTAATGTCAGGTCATGTCTATTACATGTCATTTCATTTCGCTGTTTGTTTTGTCATCCATACAAGGCAAGGGTGTTCTAAGAGGCTCTTGTACTTTTCCATTGCATCAGCAGCACATTATTGAAGCCTGGCAAAGTTTGAGAGTGAAATTTTGAGACACAACGCCATCTGGTGGTCGGGCAGGGTAGTGTCTACTGCACAACACTTCTGCTGTGTGCTTATTCACATACCCTGGAAATATGAACTTTTTTTGTAATTGTTTCGAGACAAAAGTATGAAAATGCTAAAACATATTCTAACACATAACACAAGTGACCTTTGTTACTCCTACAGTACATGCATTTCATTCGATATGATTTATTTATATATTTATTTTCTTTTTTATAATTAATTTATTAATTCAGTGTAGCGACAAAAACTCCTCCCTCACACAGTAAGTTGTGGGTAGTATCAGCTGTCAACAGTGTTCATGAATCTGCACTTCAGAACCGCTGAGGTACTTTCAGTGGCTTAAATGGATACAGTAATATTTGCCAAAATCTCACCCGATAAGCACTATTTTCATCTTAATCCTACCACTAGACCTAACCCAAACCCAAGATGTTGCAAGATTTTGGCCGTTGCTGTATCCCATCTAGCCCTTACCCAGGAACTTTAAGGATACTTATTTTATCATACTATGATTTGAAACAGGACTGACTTTAACTTTGAATATTTCTGAAAAAATATATTATGGGAGTTGGGACATTTCCATTTATGCATTTGGCAGACGCATTTATCCAAAGCATTTGTATCCGAGTATGTGCAATCCCTAGTATCGAACCCATGACCTTTGTGTTGCTTGCACCATGCTCTAGCCACAGAGCTACAGGAAAGCAAAAACAAAGGGACATTGGTTACAAGATGTTTTTTTAGATCACCCTAATAGTAAAAGTTTCATCTGACAGACGCGTCTTTGGCCTGTATCATGAAGCGAGGTGCACAAACACTGAGTAAGTTTTGAGTTGACAAAACCACACAACCCCAACCTGGATTGGATCAGGTTCAGCTGTAGCACAACGCTTGGTTTAAACTTGCTCTGTCAACTCCGATTTGATCCAGAGTTCGGGAGGCGCGTGCACCCGAAATTGTGACACGTGCGGCAAACAGCCAATCACACGGAACATGGAAAGGATCAGCAGTTTGATTAGGCTTCTTCGGCGCCGCAAGATCCGACAGGGGGTGACATCATAAGACCGCGAGAGCCATTCTAAACACCATAAAATGTTTGGTTTTGAATCGCTCTCGCGGTACTTTGATGTCATCCTCCTGTGGGATCTTGCGGTGCCGCATCAAGTCGAACAAGCCAATTTGACTTCTCGCGAGTGTCATCGGAGTTTTCTGTTGAAGATAACGAGATCGTTATGAAAAATGTCATTAATTGTAACATATTTACTTCATTACTTAAAATGCTTTATATATTAAAGTTTGCTTTTAAACGAACGTGGTTATGTTAATTTAAATGCTATGTTTAATATGAATTCATAATTATTATTTATCCACTGACATAAGAATGATATTAACCTATTTTAAATTATAATCAATAAATGTAAATATACAATACAAATATTAGCAGCAAAATATTTTCCCTAGCTCTTACATCTGATCAAAACTTTTTTTGGGAGCAGAGATAGGAGGGGGTTGCTGCCAGAGCGTCAGATGTACGTCACTTTCTCTCAGCTGATTGGTTCAGTTTTGGTTTGCGTTGTCTAACTCAAAATTAAAACCTGCTCCAGAGCAGGTTAGAAGTGTAGCCGAAGATACCATGCAACAAAAGTTAACTTCAAGGTCTGTGTTTGTTTATTGGTCTGTGATATTACAGTTTATATTAAGTCAATGTTAACCTTTTACTTTAAAATAAATTGTAATAAAACTATCTTCTCTACAGGGACTCTGTTGTTATTGATTCTTTGCTGCAGGTTGTTATTGATTCTTTGGGCCACATAACATTTGTTGTTGCCATTGAAACCGCCTATAAATGTAAACATTTTTGTGGAATCTCATGAAGATGTGATTTTAATAGAGAAAGATGTTTTTACAGAAATTAAATGTATGCATGATATGTACTCAGGTTTATAATAGAGAAAAAGAAACAAAAGTAATTTTTTACACATAAATATATTACTGTCAAATGATTAATCGCCGTTAACTGCATCAAGAATAAATGTTTGTGTTTACATAATATATTAATAAACATTCATATATATCGTTTACGTTAATATAAATTATAACATGTAAATATTTCCTTAATATGTATACATGTAAGTGTATGCGTTTATAAATACAAAAAATCTAATGTAAACACGAACTTATATTTTGGATGCGATTAATCGCAATAAATCGTTTGACAGCCCTTATTAAGAATAATCCGAATATTAAGAATTTGGTCTGCCAAATAATAGGTCTGTTGCCAAGTGACTTTTCACATTAATATAATGTGCGATTTAACAGTAAAGTATCTTAAACTGTACAGTCGAAAGCTCCCATTTTATAATGTAGACTTTAAATGAAAATGTATATATAAAGTCAAATCCTGTTTGTTTCTTGTTCAAATGTAGTTGACATTTGATGGAAAGTTATGGCTATAGTGTTGTATTTAAAATCAAAATTTTTTGTTCACTTCGAAGAGAATGATAATAGTAGCCGTAACTGCCAGAATCGCCACTACACTCATGATACAAGCTTTGCACATGGGTGTCCGCAGTACTGTAATCAGCAGAGATCTCTCTCTGATGCCATCTTGCTGTGCACCGATGGGGGTCCCGACATCCAGAGTTTGACTGATGGTCCGCGGTACAGCCGGCTGGGAGCTGGCTGCTCTCTTCACCTGCAGTTTGCCTTTACTTCGGTTAAAACGGATGCTGTAGACCTGTTGCATTGTAGCCGGCAGGTAGGACAGCACCATGGAGTCATTTGCGAGCTTCGGAAGACCCAGGTCGGGTAACGGGGTGTATGCTCGGCACAGAGGACACTGGATGGTGTTGGGTTGAGGGGACTTCACGTTCATCCGGGCGAGGCACTCCAGGCAGAAGGTGTGCTTGCATTGGAGCACCTTAGGTGTGTTGAAGACATTGTTGAACTGGCAGAAACAGACGACACACTCCAGATCAGGGGTTTCTTCATCATCCAGGCCAGGTTTTTGGGGGTCACAGATGTCGTTGGAGTCAGGCTCCATGACCAAGGGAGGATGTGAGAAAAAGGAAACTCAATGGGCATCTTCAACGTCCATGTTGATGTGGCACACCTGGAGATGAACAAGAACAGATTAGTGATTTGAAATTGCAGTGGCGAACCTTCTTTCTGGTTGTCAATACAAAACAATCTTAAAACAAGATATATTTTTTAAGAGATATATAGTTCACTTAATAATTTATTCACCCTAATGTTGTTAAACCTGTATGTGACACTTTCCTTCTGTCGAGCACAAAAGGAGATATTTTGAGACATGGTTGGTTTTATGTCCATATACAGAATTGAAGTCAATGGAGGCCAATGTTGTTTGGTTTTGAAAATATTGTCTTTTGTTCTTCATTTAAAATAACCCATACAGTTTTGGATTGACACGAGGGTGAGAAATTCAGTTTCCCAGTAGTTTACCAGTGGGGCAAGAAAAATAATTTTTAAGAAAAAAGAATATAATTTTTCTTACCTCATTGGCAAGCATCTATTTTCTTGTTTAAAGCATTTTTTCTGTAAAAATGTTTAGAATACTGGTGTCTCCAGCAATCAAGTAGAACTACACCATCTGCTTGCAAAAGGCATTTTCGTCCATCTATGGCCAGCCGGAAATATCAATTTATTCAAAAGCAACGTATTAAAAATAGCAAAGATTTTCAACACACATCAATGCAGCAGAATGAAGAATATGGCGGGCAGAAAGTATAGAGTTATTTGCCGTAGCAAGCATGCTGTGGATGTGTTTTTAAACAGATTTGCCTTGGAAATGCTTACAGGTTTCTATCAAAGCTATGCAAAGCAGCAGAAGGTCATCCCATTGCTGGCACAAATAACACGGGCAGAAAGATTCAATGACTTTATTAGAGGTTCATTAGACGACCTTTGAGTTTAGCCTCAGTCCATCATACAGTATGCTGCATTAAAATATTGAGAAATGCCAAATACCCCTGACATCAGTTTGGATAAAAGAGTGTGCTAGATTAATAAATATAATGTAGTTTTATTACAAAGAAATATTGTGTTTAGGTTCTAAAAATTGTATCGTGCCATTTTGGTCTAATGAATCCCTTTCAATTTTGCCTTCAAGTTGTGAAAATATCAAAATATACTCCTTCATTTTATTAATTTTTTTCATTTTATTTATGTATTATTATTTTGGTGTTGTTGTTCCTGTATCTAAGTTGGTAGAACACTTAAATGTATAAAATGTAATACAAATGATATTTATCAGTTGTTTACTAATAAAATTCATAAGAAGGTTGACCAAATTTTGCATTTATCCTCTCTTTAAACATGTTCAACTCTGTTATCCCACGTTCAACCTATAACTTTTCCAATGCAAGTTTTTAAAATCTGATCTTTACATGCACGAGTATCAGCCGAATATTTTCAAAAATATTTAGGATTTTTTTTACATCAAACGATTTCATAATGCAACTCATACATGTTGACACAGTTTAAAGACAGTACATGACTATCAAAATTGATGTCTGAATACACACCGTAACTAGACATCACTATAATATATCAATATACAATGTTAAATCCAAAATGACTCACCCATTTTCTGCACAGGTGTATTTCCCGGTCGACAGCAGTTCTCTTCTTTGAGACAGAAGTGATTTCTTTGCTGTCAACTCGCTTCTTCACACCGTCTCCCTGTACATCTGCAGGCTACGTCTTCCCTTGTACATCTACCAAACTTTCCCTTGCATGATTTACATAAAAAAACAAAACAAATACTCAACTATTTTTGACCGTGTTTTTTAGTCTCCCTCTTCACTGCTGTATTGCAAAGAATGGCAAGATTTGAATATTGGATGAGCAGGCAGGAGGAAACGCAGAGCGTGTAGTCAAATACAGGCCAGCCGTGTAAACTCGCCAGGCAGAGAAGAGAAACAGAAAGAATTTTTAGAAAACAAAATGCTTATTAGGTCAAAATAAAGTCAAAAGGTTCACTTTAGTAAGTGAAGAAGATGCCAAAAACCTCTTCTCTAAATAAGTTTTTGAAAATGGCCTTATAAGAAAAGTACTACCGTGATATGATGATGTACCATGTTCACGTAACATGAACGTCACACGGTAATTCCTAAAGAATACCATGGCATCAACACGGTACTTGCCCATACCAACCCAATTGTGTTTCTTTAAATCCAATAATATATAATGTATTATAAAATTATCGATAAGTTAAGGCATGGTTTGCAACAAAGCATACAGTAGCACTTTACTTTTTAGTTAGTTTAAGATGCAAACATGATTCTGCAGAAGTTTCCATTTCCTGTTGTGTTGGTATGCAAAACAAAACAGATCCGAGAACATCCCCCCTTCATTAAACTGAATTTATATAATACGCAGAAAAAACATTTCCTCCAAACTAATTGTTCAGACACCTCGACATTTACATTTTAGTCAAATAAAGGTGCATCATAGGAGGCTTCATTGTGTCTGAGGAAAATATACATTTTATTATTAAAATGACAATATGTGACTATCTAGTCATCAATATTCTGATACACTGAAAGGAGTGATATTTTGTTATTTGAAATTAGACAATGCAATTCATAACTTAAAAAATACAAAATACTTTTTGGAACGACTGTATAACATGCCCGCCAAACAAAAATCACTCTTTGGTTTATGTCTGTGAAAAAACTCTTAACATTAAACAACACATTACCAGTGTATATTCAGTGAAACACGTCTCAGATACAACTGTCCTAACATTAACATCAAGCAAAACTATCCTAACTGACACATTTTATTGTTTAATCACTAATCCCAGGACAGAATTTCCAAATCTGTTCGCTTGTGATGGCCATGTTGACCCTATCTCTCCCACCTCATGGTTTCCAGTGTATAAAGTAAATAGGCCATCTGTTTACATTCATGTTAGTTTAGTTTACAACGGTTTGTTCTTCATGGATTTGTCGTGTCACACCGCACCCAGTGTGGACAAAATGTTTATTTATTTATTTTTTATTTACCTACATAGAACATACATGTACAGTACAAAATTTTTAATCGTAATGAGTTCTAATGCGTTCTATTGTCTTTTATTGTGTTGCGTCATTCCACGTCCGGTGTAGACACAGTGTAAGCAAGTTGTTATGCATTTGTCAAGTGTTTGTAGCATGTTGCTAAGGTGTTGCGAGCATAAAGCTCAGTGGTTGCGAAGATGTTTTGACTGGTTTTGTAGCACTTTCCTAAGCGGTTCTAAAAGGAACAGTTCACACAAAAATGAAAATTCTGTATTTATTCAATCCCTCCTAGGTTGTTGCAAATCTGTTTAAATTTCTTTAAACTATTTTTTCTGTTGAACACAAAATAACTTATTTTGAAGAATGTAGGAAAGCAAACAGTTCTGGGGCACTTTTGACTGCCATTGTCATTTTTCCTACTATACTTTACAAGCTTTCAAGCTTTCAGGTTACAAGCATTCTTCCAAATACCTTCCCTGTTTTCATCAGAACAAATAAATGTATACAGATTTGGAAAAACTCCAGGGTGCATAAATGATGACAGATTTTTCATTTTTGGTTAAACTGACCCTTTAAGGTGTATGGGGTTTGAATGGTTTTAGAGCATGCTGTTATGTGGTTGCTAAGATGTTCCAAGCAGCTTTGTAGCACGTTGCTATGCAGTTGCTAAGGTGTTCTGAGTAGGTTTGCAGCACGTTGCTATGCAGTTGCAAAGTTGTTCTGTATGATGTTCAAGTAGTTTTGTAGCACATTGCTGCAGTTGCAAGCATGTTGCTGTGGGGTTGCTATGGTGTTGCAAGTGGTTTCGTAGCAACCACATAGCAACGTGCTAAGAGTTTCCAAGTAATGTTGTAGCATGCTGCTACGGAGTTGCTTATGTTTTATAAATGGGTTTATACCATGTTGCTATGCGGTTGCTAAGGTGTTCTGAATGGGTTTGAGTGGTTTTGTAGCACGTTTCTATGAAGTTGCTTTGGTGTTCTGAGTAGGTCTGTAGCACGTTGCTAGGCAGTTACTAAGGTTGTCGCATACTGGACAAAGTATAATAAAAATAGCATAACATTCAGCTCTTTAGATGAGGCTCGGTCCCTGCTGTAATACAAATCTATGCGATGTCCGACAATATTAAAAAGTAATGTGACTCTAGTCCTCGTTGGTTTGTACTACCGTATTATTCATGTCTGTAGCACAGTCCCGAGTTAAAAATGATCTCTGGAGTTACATAAACTGTTCTTTTTAACTTGTTTCTGCAGATATGAATTAAAAGCGAGCCACTTCAGTGAGGTTGGGCATCGCTCCATGATCCAGATGAAGCTGGTGAAGTCCAGTGTTAAAGCTGGCACACAGAAGACTACTGGAATCACACGGAGCCAGAGACACCAAAGGGCCCGAACCGTCCAACGTTAATGTGTATAAACATTCTGCGGATAGAACGTGGAGAAAATACAAATCAAAACAGGTAAATTAAATTGCACCATACAGAAACAGTTGTCCAATTGCTTATTTCTTAGGTCAAACAAACTTTAGACAGTATATTAGGAAGAGGAAGCCGGCCTATCTGTCTGAGTGCTGCCCATTGAACGTGCAGATGTTTATGTATGCAAACATCAGGATGTGTGTTACCTGCAGTGTTCTGATCCCATATTTTCACCGAGCTGTCGTATGACGATGACGCCACAAGGGCAGGACATCCGGGGCGTGGGGGCAAAAACACACAACAAGCTGTGGTCTGCAGGTGTCCTCTGTATTCAGTCACCTTACAGCCTGGCTGCCTGAGGTCCCAAAGCTACAAGCACACATAGTCAGATTTTAGTATAATTACACATGTGCACAAATGTGTCCTGGCAACGTACCAGTCATACTTACAGTGGCTTCGCAACCCTGCCCGCCGAAACCGTTGCTGGTGGACAGCAGGTGGTAACAGTTAGGACTGATGTCACAGTGCGTCTGTATATACTGCTTCGCTGGAAACGTGTTAGTGACCTGCCATGTCCGACTGTCCCACACCCTTAAAGAGACAGTACATATTAACACACTTACTTAACCACATGTAAAAGGTACAGTAAATATTGGGGTGATTTAATATTGTCTTTCTTTATGTTAATGTATTTGAGATGTTTTAGTGTTTTAGATGTTTTTAAAAAGGCAACTACAATATTTAACGCTGGTTTGAAACTATTAATGCAATATCCCAATGAAAATTCTGTGACCATCCAACCTGGTAGTTTTGTCTTCTGAGGTTTGGACTATAGATGTGCTGTCTGGCACCCAGCATAAATGAGTCACCTGGAATACAGAGTGATAAAACACATTTATATTCAGGATTAAGAACATGTCTGTACTAAGGATTTGTTGGTGAAGTGGTTTGTAAAGACTTTCTAACCAGGTTACGTGAGATGGTGTTTCTCTGGAGACATTTCCCTGACTCGATGTCCCAGAGGCACAGGGAGTTATCTCGAGATCCCGTGCACAGCTGTGAGCCATCTACAAACACAAATATAAATATGTCACAGCATAAAAGCAAATTTGCTTCCTGCCTAAACCACTAAATTATGTTTTCTTGTAAATCTCATCTGAAGTATAGACCACTTTGGAAGACGTAAACAAAGCTGGTCCAGAAGAAATTCCTGTTTTATTGTTTAAACACTTCACAAATGTTTGAACTACATACAGTACAACCAACAGAACATTTATAACTGAATCTGAATGTTAAACGATTGTCATTAAATAAATTAAACCGGAAGTGCTTCTGGACCAGTGTTTACATTTTGCGAAGTGGTCTATAGAGCAGTCCCTTAATGTACTTGAGGTTAGTTTAGGTTACTAAAATGAAAACTTTGAAAACATTACTGTTCATTGAAATCAAATAAAATATAAGGCTAAATATTATTGGAAAAAACTTAAACTAAACGAAAAATTTTAATGTTGGTTCAGAAATAAACTGAAATAAGTTTAAGGCACTAAATTATGATAATAAACAAAAACTAAAATAAAAATTATTTAATCTTATCTTGCAACATAAGAAATAAATAATAAAATGACAAAAGCATGTTGCAAAACTAACAAACAAAAAATCTTAAAATAGAGCTAAACTAAAAACTATACTAACTCTCACACACAAAATGTATGAATGACATAATTCTAAATCAAAGGACATTGAATTCAAAATTGTTGAACAAAAGTGTTTATACAAATTGTAAATAATAAACTAATTAACCTTTTTTGTTTGTGAGATTAGTGGAACATGTCCATGTTAATATGAAGGACTACACCTGCTGTTATTACGCTTTAACACCTGTGTGAACTTGAAGGGAAATTGCTATCTACTAGAAGTTAAAAACAAATTTTCTTTATTTTTACTGTAATCCAGTTAACAATATTGCTGAGAAAAGGTCTAGCATCATTTGTTTAAAGATGACATTTTGGATTGCTCTCTTGTTTGCTACCACAATGAATACTAATCATAATTTTTTATAGTCACTATGAAATCAAGATGGAAGTTAAATTGCTTTTATTATAAATACATGTCTCTCTACATCTAGCTAACAAACCCTAAACACTGGCACAATTTGACTTGAGAACATAAAAATGTTAGATAGAACAGTCTGTCACTTCCACCATACAGATCAGCAATTTATCAGCACTTCAGCTTCTGATTCGATTCCAAGCTGTGAGGTAACTAAACACCATAAACTATTTTAAACATGGGAAGAATCCACTCGGAAACTTCCCGTTTTAGTGTAATTTATAAACACATTGAACAAGGCATTGTTTCAAGGCCCTTGCTGGGTCTTTAAAAGTGGCTGAAATGTTGAAATGTGGCTACTGCAGGATTGTGGGAGTTTTTGGTGAGGTATTTATTTACCTGGGCTGACTGCTATTCCATTAACTACCAGCTCATGGCCAGAGAACTCCTGGATGGCTTCTTGCTCTCGACCCAAATCCCACATCAGAACCGTTTTATCACGAGATGCGCTGAAGATCCATGTTTTACCTCTAAATCCACATAACTACAAAAACAGAGAGATATGCAATTGTTTCACCATAAATAACTGAAAAATATTATAACATGTTATAAATGGAAATGAATGTAGACAAATGCAGTTTTCATTACCTTCGTAACTTCTCTGCTGTGGCCTTGAAAGGATCTACACAGTTTCCCAGCTCTCCAGTCATACACAACAACATCCTTAACACCACAAGAATGAGACACATCATTTTAAAATCTACATAATTCCCAATAATATTAATAACATGTTATAATTCTTAGTGCATGTTTAAATATAGGCTTAGAACTAAAGCACTGCCTTTCTACACCACGAGTGCTACCATATCAACAAAAAATAATAGTTTTTATTTAAAAAAAACCATTTGGTAAGGCCATATTGTAATTGTATTAATATTTTAAATAAGCTTTTTATTATATATTATATCTTTGGATAACATGTCAGTTTAATTTGTTATGCAATGTATTTTATAAAAAAAAACAATTACAAATATTATTTTATAATTTTGGTATACATCTTAAATTTATTTTTATTTCTACTATTACGTTGGTCTTTATTTATTTACAGTAAAAAAAGTTGTGCGTCAACTTCAACCTATTTCAGTTTATTGCTAAGGTAAAATTTCTAATTCAACGCAGCCCCCTTACACCTTATGGGAATTTACTTCTAAATGGCTTACTTACACCTGTCTCAACAAAATAAACTGATATATTGTAACACTTCAAGTGAATTACAAACAACCATGTCGATGCTGTTCAATGCCACTCACCATGTCTTTGCCCCCTGACACACAGAGGTCAGAGGTCAGGCTGATGACACAGTTTATAGAGTCAGTGTGGGCAGGCTCATACTGTACTACCTGGGGTACAGGCGTAGCTTCCGACCCCTCTTTGGCCCTGTCAAGATGTCAAAAACATATTTCAATGTTTTCTGTAACATTTAGTGTATGCACATGCACCCCTTCTGCACATCACTTTTATAAACATTGCTCTTCTCACCTGTACAGGTCAGAGCGCCGACGGAACTTGCTCTGTAGTTTTCCCATGCTTGTAACAGGTGTGCTCTTCCGTGCACAAGCCTCATGAGAGAAAAACCTCAGTCTTACTCATCGCTCCATGCGCAGGCCATCTTCTATCCTCTTTCAGGATCTGTGATAATCACACACGCACTGTTTACTACAACATTTTCATGAAGACATCACTCCCCAGGCCCTGGCATCCTCACAGGGGAGCTTTCATCGGCTTACAACAGATGCTGGTGCTTTCTCTAGCATAAGCTGGTAAGCTGGTAGCCAGTTATGTATTGTGCTCAGTTATGTATGGACACAGCCTGTTTCTCAGAGATATAGGAAGGCAGAGCGACCTGAATCCTATTAAGTGCATTAGTAGTTCATCGCATTAGGTAACAGCTAGGATGCAACATGGCCAAACTGGGCATCTCTGCAACGGCACCAGTGAATATGCAATAAACACAGAATATGGAAATGCACCAGTTCTGGACTGGCTGCAGGTGTGTGTAGCAATTTCTTTAATCCTGGCAAGCTAAGCAAGTGGGCAGTTTTACCTTTGCATCTTTACATAAAGGAGACATACGTGATATTTTGGTGACAGCATTGAACAAAGTAACTACAGAATGGCAGAAACGCTTACCTTTATGATGCTTATAGTAGAAGAGCGCTCATCTGAACGTCCAGTTTGTACACAACTGTTATTGTGAACGCCTCGCACGAGTGTGCACTAATGTAGAACATGTTAAAAAGTAAATGAATCGGGCTTTCTCACGCATCTTGATTCTTTTTTTCTCTAAATCTGTCGCGGCTGCCTGCTAGCGGTTCAACTTGTGAGCGAGCGACGCTTTCTACGTTACCAAGCCAGCACAGGTCACGTGACAGGACACGGGGCGGAGTGTTGTGGCACATAGGTTTTCTTAATGGAAGCAAATATGTTAAACCGTTAAGTTCTATGCTTAAATAAAGTAAAATAAGCAATTATAATTACAATTACAAATATATAGATATAAAAATATCATATCATATAAAATAAGATAAAATAAAATATAAATTACTACGAATTGTCACGTGACAGCACACAAGGCGGGGTTTCACGGGCTACAGGAGACGAACAATGAAGAATTAAGTGGAATTGTAACTGTAAAAATATGTTCTATTTTGTTTATGTTAAAGAAGAGTTTTTGAGAGTTTTTTAAACAATGACCATTATTATTATTATTTTTTTCTGTTATTTTCTTTTCTTTTCATAAACTTTTTTGAATTTTCAGTGATGGGACTGGTTGGTCAGACACGTCCAGAGTGTTGCAGCTTTCTATGATCAGAAAGAGGCTTATGTGCTCTGTGGGTCACTTGACTGAAACAACAACAATGGTCTCTTTGTGATCCAAGCCTAACCAACAAAATGATTAACACAGTTTAATAAATGTTTTCTTTCTTATAAATAAGAACCAAAATTAGAGATAACACAAAATATTCCACACTCTTCATCATAAACTGGCATTAGTCTCCAATCCAAGCGCATATCTGGGGTACGTACCGCTGTGATCAACAGAAGCTTATGAGTAAACTAATGACAGAACACGGACTCACCGCCCATTCAAAGTTAATCTTTGAAGTGAGACCTGAAAATCATGATGGAAAAACATTTCTTTACATCTTCAATGTGTGAAGTGTGTGTGCTCTGAATGAATGAACGTACAATAATGAGTAGAACAGAAGACTCCTCAGATTTAAGAAAGGTAAGCTTTTAACATTTGATTTGAAGTACTTAAAAAAAGGACAATCTGAAAGGCCTGGGCATAGATAAACAATTGACATGCATCTGTTAAATCACCAAAATAACTCAAAGGCATCACAAAGGGCTTCTGTGAGTGACTCTAAAGGGAATTTCATACTGAATCTGCTCATGCAGTTCCCCTTTTCATGCTCTAAAACAACAGCATGATTGTGATTCCGCTGCTATAACTGTTATTCACATTATCTGGAGCTTTAAGACGGGATCTGTCCAAGGATGAGTTCACATTTCAGAGACAGTCTGAATCTGTGAAGAAAGATTTGGGATATTGAGGGAAACTTTGACTATTTAGGAGGTAAAGTTAAAAAATGGGTGATGATAATGAAGATCTTATGGAATATCAACCTTTGCTTAAAGACATCCATGAACCAAAACGACAAATAAAGGTATGACGTTAATATTAAAAATATTTTTTATTTATATTATGAATTGGTAGCCTACTTTTTTCTACAGGCTACTTGGAAAAATGAGAAAGACATTAATAAACATATCATTTTTTTCATTTTTGTATTTGCTTGATAGTTTATTTATACGCATTACTAATATAGAAATTTTGCATACAAGTTTAAGATTTTACATAACATTGTAATTTTCTGCATTAAGACTTTCTTTTTTCCATATTTTTATTTCTGCGAACGGTGTATTTTACGGATGGGGTTCGATTATTTTTAGTGACTAGACTCCACTGTCCTTAGATTAAAGTGAAGCTCCTTTGTTCCCATTTGCCCACAGGTTCCAAGTAAGTGTCTTGTTTTTGCTGTGTGGGCTGCTTGCATCGGTGGGACGTTTCAATATGGCTACAATTTATCTGTCATAAATGCACCAACCAAGGTAAGAAATGGGTCAGCTTGTACATTACCAAAGCTTGGCCCAAAGTCTTGCTGTCTGGGTTTTTGATTATACTTTATTTGTCGATGTATATATTTCTTTTGAGCTGTTGTGTAAGTGCAGTTAACATGAATGTACATAGGGATGAATGTACATTCACATGAGGCCGCACTATATGCACTACACGTACACGTACACACCAAAAGTGATAGTGAGGGTTTGAATTCTGTTTGAATTCTGTCATCATTTATATCCAACCTTTATGACTAACACAAAAGGAGATGTTTTAAAAAGAAAGTTGGTAACTGAACAGCACTAGACCCCATTCCCTTCTATTGTATAGACACAAAACCAATGAATGGGGGCCAGTTAACAACATTCTTCAAAATATCTTCTTTTGTGTTCTGCTGATGAAAGAAAGTCATACAGGTTTGAAATGACAAAAAGGTGAGAAAATGATGACATTTTTTGACGTTATTATCCAAAGCGACTTACATTGCATTTTACTATACATTTGTTGCTATAAACCCATGTTGTTGCTAACGCCATGCTCTAACCATTGAGCCACAGGAAAGCTCACAATACATAAGTCACATGAAAGAGTTGTAGTTAGAATGTCACGTGAATCTGGAGTTTGCTCTCTGTAACACTTTTGCAAAACGTGACAAAGAAGTGAAGACACAACGCTTCTTATTTTGCAACAATGCAAAATTGTGAAACACGCTGTTGAAAAAAAAACAATTATTCACCAAATATGAATTTAAAAATTCAATGTCCTGTTAGATTTCATGTTACCCATGTTAATTTTTACCAGGGTAAAGCCACAATTCTCCCATCACTAACCTATATTTTTGTCCCTTCTAACAGGCCGTGCAAACCTTCATTAATCAGACATGGATGGAACGCTACAATACAGAAATATCTTCACAGCTTCTCACTTTCCTCTGGTCGACCATAGTGTCCATTTTCCCTCTTGGTGGGCTTGTGGGAGCGTCTTTGGGCGGAACTCTGGCTATTCGATTTGGAAGGTAAATTGCTGCATTTGAAGATTCTCACAGTGAAACTCTGTGTATAATGTGTTTTAGATTCAAGGATGTAGTCAAATATCACGATTGTTTGTTTCAGGAAAGGGACACTACTGTTCAACAACACCTTTGCACTACTGGCTGCCTTATTTATGGGGTTGAGTTATCCCACAAGCACTTTTGAACTGCTAATCATTGGCCGCTTTCTAGCAGGAGTGAATGCAGGTATCTGAAGCATCACAGATCAGATGATGTGGAACATATTGTCATGTACATTGGGCATTCTTCACGAAACACCAGCAGAATGAATTTGCGTGCAAACTGAATTCATTTATTTGCATGCAAACTGTCCAATTGATTCGAATGTCACAACTTATGGACTAGTTGAACGAAGCGGGTCTTGACTCAATTCCTCTAACTTGATTCATTTGATTGACAGGTATAGGGATCTGTGTGCAGGCTCTGTATCTGGGTGAGATGGCTCCCAGAGCTCTGCGTGGTGCCATGGCGATGGGAACTTCCATTTTTATCACCGGGGGGATCCTGACCGGACAAGTTATTGGCCTCAAGTGGGTTAAGTTAATATCATGACTTTTTGTGTAATTTAGTATGCTATTTGACATTTCAAGTATTATCATTTCCTTATCAGTTCTTCCTCAGGAGTTCTCATAACGACATTCACTGGAATTGTAAATATAAAGAGATGTGGTGATTGATCTATGTGTATTTGTGTGTGTTAGAGAGTTGTTAGGTGGAGAGGAGTACTGGCCCATCCTCCTGTCCACAACTTGTATTCCGGCCATCCTGCAGCTGCTGATTCTGCCCTGGTTCCCCGAGAGCCCTCGCTACCTTCTTATCGATCGCGGAGATGAAGTAGCCTGCCGAAAGGGTACAGAATGAGACTTTCATTTTATTATTGTTTTGTGCTATTGTAATGCTTACATGATACTGGTCAAAGTTTTGACAAATATCATATTTAGCATTAACGTTTAAATAAACATAATTCAGAAAATAAAGAAATTCTGACACATGAGATGAATTGAACTGGAACCAGTGTTAAGATGAACACACATTATTTGTATTATTAGCATGAAATTATTGTAATATGTGTAAGGTCATTGAACCTTGAAGATGTTAAATATAATCACGAGAAACACATATTCCATCAGGTTTGATTTAATGTTTAACTGGTTTTGTTTGTAAAAGTTAAATGTACAAACATCAATGGGTAAATTATGAAGTCAGGTAAAAACAAACCAAAATTGAGCTAGATTTAGAAGAAAATTGCGGTTTAAAAAAAACATCCAAAATGATTTTTAATAGAAATAGTCTCTATTCCTTAAAGAGACAGTTCACCAAAAATACAAATTCTGTCATCATTTATTCACCCTCGAGACCTTTGTTCTGATAAACACAGAGAAAAATATTTGGAAGTTTGCTTGTAACCGAACAGTTCTTGGCCACCATTGACTATTAGGAAAAATGACAATGGTAGTCAAAAGTGCGTGACCAAGAACTGTTTGGTTTCAAGCATTCACCCAATTATCTTTCTCTATGTTTATCACAATACAAAAATGTATACAGCAGCTTGAGGGTGAGTAAATGAAGACAGAATTCAAATTATTGGCTGAACTATTCCTTTAAATCTACCAATGCTTCTGTCTGATTCTGTTTCTTGCTGCATCATCTGTGTTTTGCAGAACATGACTGTGTTGGCACGAAAGGTCATGAGTCACATTTAAACTCATGACTCCATGGATGTTTGTTATATCCCATCAGCCCGTAATCACAAAATTAAAATCTTTAAAGACCAAAGCGTAAAATCTCATTGAAATGAGCACGCTTGAGCTAAAAGCAATCCGCCAGGGCGAGCCATACCACAGAAGTGAGAAAAAGAGAATCTTGTGAGTAAAAGAATGTTCTGCCCTTTTGCTCTTTCCTTCAGCTCTAATGTGGCTTCACGGAGCAGATAATTACCACGGCGAACAAGAAGACATGGAGAGAGAGAGGGTCAGCGCGGCCGGTATTAAACCCAAGAAACCCTGGGAGCTTTTTACTGACGGCAGACTGCGATGGCAACTACTGACTGTCATTCTGCTGAACGGGTTCCAGCAGCTCAACGGCATTAATGCAGTGAGTGAACAAAATTGTTGGTTTTATTGTGCATGACTTATTCAAGCCATCTCTATCCTGGTATGTTACGCCATCACAGCTAGTGCATTGTGCACACCACTGAAGAGCTTGTTTTGGAATATTGTGAACTATGAAGACCACTCACAGTGGTAGTAGTCGACATACCTGCATTGTATAAATATTCTTAAAACAATACCAGACACATTCTGTATATGTAGAAGCACACTTGGTAATAAAACTCTTCCTGATTCTGATTTTTTTTTTTAAAACAAGACAGCACAAATAAATTAGTAAACTGAACTAGTCATCTTCACATCCACTATAGTTAAAATGTTTTTGTAAACTTGGACCAGCATCATTTGTTCTTCTGTTGAATAATAGTTTGTCATCTGTGCAATGACATTAAGACTTACTTGTCAGTTGTCAGACTCTTGACAGTCTATAGTTCAGAATCATCATAAGCTAAAATCCATCATGTATGATCTCATACATTTCTCAAAATTCTTATAATTTCTACTGGGACTGCAGAGATGTCATTCTGTGAGCTATCTGTTCACATGCCAGTGTGACATGCGAGACATGTGACATGTCTCTCTCTCTTCCAGATTTATTTCTATGCAGACTATGTGTTCACCCAGGCTGGCATTCCAGCAGATAAGATACCGTACGCTGCAGTAGGAACCGGAGCTTGTGAGTGTATCACGGCATTGACCTGCGTAAGTTTGATTATGATGTGTAGGACAAATTTTATGTTATTTTATCAGTTCACTGCTAAGAATCACATTAATACACACAGGGCTTTTAAAAAGGCAAAAAGTAAGATAATGTGCAATGTCCGGCTGTGATTCAGGGTCTTCTGATTGAGTCTCTGGGAAGGAGAGTTCTGATTATTGGTGGATATACTCTTATGAGCCTGTGGTGTGTTTGTTTAACCATAACGCTCACTTTCCAGGTAAATGTTTATCTGTAATCTTCAAAACAATGCTACTATATCAAATCACATTACAAATATATTCAACTACATTTTCTCAATGTATGCATTTTGTATTTCTGTACAATGTTTTTTGCTTTAAATATTTTACCATCAGAAATTATTTTATGATCCTATAATCTTTAGTGTGTGTTTAAGTTTTGTATAATCTTATATGTGGATGTAATGTTACTTTGGCTGCATCTCCCTGACAGGAGTCAAGCCCGTGGGTTCCTTACCTAAGTATGGTCTGTGTCTTTATGTTTATCCTCAGTTTTGGCCTGGGACCAGGTAAATGAATGAATGAACATACATTATCTATAAAATGCAGTAAACATACCATAGTTTGATGATGGTTGCATTATTGTGCTGTGTGACGCAGGTGGTGTGACAAACATTTTGACAACAGAGCTGTTTACACAAACGACTCGGCCCGCAGCCTACATGATTGGCGGCTCTGTCAACTGGACATCTTTCTTCTTCATTGGCATGGTCTTCCCGTTCATTGTGGTAAATATGAACACCTCGTTGTCCTTCAATGCAGACGTTGTGTACAGTAGCTATGGTGAGTCTGTTTATCTTTCAGTTTTTAACTGTTCATTCTCTGTTCTTTAGAATGGCCTGCGGCAGTACTGTTTTCTTGTGTTTCTGGTCATCTGTTGCTTGGTGGCCACATACATCTTCTTCGTGGTCCCTGAAACCAAGAACAAAACCTTCCTGGAGATTCAAAGCGAGTTTCAGTCGCGAGAGAGAAAGAAACGTATTCCTGCCAGTTCGACTGCAAATGGACATTATGTCCACGCCGATATGAATCCCACATAGGCATTTACAAAATATGTGCCAAATAAGTGAGCAGCAGATTTTTGAAATAATGTTAATTAAGGTGCTAGTCTTCTATGGTAGTGAGCTACCATAACGTATACTGTATTCTTCACAATTTCATGTTAATGTGACTGCATTGTCATTTATACACTCACAAAAACTGACCAAACTCATCATGTGCCTTCAGAATGAAAACAGCCCTTTATATCATAGAATCACATGATGGGTCTTTCTCACATCATGGCTTCAGAAAAAAAGTCATATTGCTTCATTACAGCAAAATACTTTGAAGATGTACTATAGATATTGTAGTATGTGATACAAACATAAAGCTTGAATAACAGTACAGTACTGCATGTTTTTTTTTTTGTAATTATTTGGACTCTAAATTCTGTATATAGGATCCATGTTTTGTTAAGCAACAAAAACGTATGTTTAATAAAAGCAATGTGCATTAATTGTGCTCATTTTAATGTCTTTATTTTGAAAAAAGACCATTATCATTTATTTGACATTAAAGGAAATACAAGCATGTCTCATAATCATTTTATCGTTTGTATTTAAGGTATGGGTGTTTTGAGTTTTAGATGTTTACAACATTCATTGCACATTTAAGAATAAAAGTAAACTCATCAAAACTATGGAATAACTCAAATGTAACTAGAGAAATTATAATACTATTCAAAACAGTTTTCAAAACCTTACAATCAGATAGTCTAAACAGTTTAAAAGTCTGAAATTATTTTTGTATGTTATAAAATATTATTTTCTTACAATATATAATGTTTTTCTTTGAAATGCATGACAGACTAATGAAGAAAAATATGCAATAAAAAAAATCCAGAACGATGCTAATATGAACAATAAAACACCAAGTGGAACATTCTTCTCTACTCTATTGCTTCCATTGCTTACGTAAGTCGCTTTGGATAAAAGCGTCTGCTAAATGACTAAATGTAAATGTAAATGTAATGAGACTAAACGGATTTTGCGGGTTTTATCGCCCCCTGCAGGAAACGCGCATCTATGACACCTCGCTTGTGATTAGACGCCAGCGTGGTGACGTCAGGAGCACGTGTTTTTCGCATCAGATCTGTCACTCACTATGGCTGGTAGAAAGGCAGTGAAAGTTTACCTGGACCTACTATCGCAACCATGCAGAGCTGTACATATATTCCTCAAAATCAACAAAATACCGCACGCGGTGGAATACGTTGCGTTACGTAAAGGTGAGCAGCATAAATGTGGAAGTGTCGATCGTTAGTCTTGAACGCAGTTCATGTAACTTAAAGGTAAAGGGCAGATGGCTTGAATCCAGCTCTGTATAAAGGTTAAGCTGCAGGTGATTTACGTTGTCTTCCAATATGTATTGTCATCTTGCATGATGCTTTCAGTCATTACATAATTATTTACTTAATTTCATTAGCGTAGTTTCATCCTGGTCTTGTTGTGTACATTTACGTATGATAGCAAGAAATGAGTTTCTTTGTTTGATTGTAGGTGAGCAGAGGAGCCCTGAGTTCACCAATCTCAACCCAATGCAGAAGGTGCCTGTGATGGATGACAATGGATTTGTGCTCACTGAGAGGTAAGAAGTATAAATTGACATCTTTGAGAAGACATCATGACATGAAAATGGTTTAAGCATGAATATCTATGTAGGTTTTAGTAATTTTAACATTGACATAACTGAACGGTTGATCTCTTTTTCTGTTACAGTGATGCTATTTTGAAGTATCTGGCAACAACGTACAATGTTCCCGATCACTGGTACCCCAAACATCCAGAGAGGAGAGCCAAAGTGGATGAATACACAGCCTGGCATCACATGAACACACGCTTGCATGCTGCCAAAGTCTTCCTTTTTGAGGCAGGGTCTGACATTCACCGATTCTGATATCGGTCCTTTTTACATACTGCTTAAAACCAATTTAACATATCATTAATATACATCCAGTAATAAAGCTTTCATTTTTTACATTTGTTTTTAAGTTCAGTGTTCTCCTGCAGGTGTTATTGCCACGCATGACGGGACAGCCCACAGACGCCGGGAAGGTTGATAAGGCGTTGGCAGAACTAGAGGAAACACTAGACAAGCTGGAGAAAATGTTTCTGAAGAGACAAGCTTTCCTTTGTGGTGATGACATCTCATTGGCTGATTTGTTAGCTATTTGTGAGCTCATGCAGGTAGGGACGTCCTTGATCACATGTTCTTTAACTCTTTATGTAGCTTTGACTCGGGGTTGGGCATCGTTTCAAATTGATCGATTCCGATTCCAAATTCGATTCTGCCCATCGATTCCAATTCCTAACGATTCTTAGTTTGGATTCCAACGCGGTGAAAGAGTAATAAAAGTCAAGCAAGATCAAACATATTTATTTTGTGCCATTAGTTACAGCTGAACACACGAAAAAGTGTCCTGTGTGAGCCTTCCTTTCGAAAGCGAGGAGATGGTCTCACGTGTAGCATCATGTGCCAGTGTTCTGTCAAATTGTGCTACCCTGTCAACATCCACAAAATAAACCGGTAGGATGATTTTACTATGCAAAATACCCCGTCAGATAGCCCTACCAGCATAAAATAAACATGTAGGAATATCATATTGTATTACCAGTACTGACACTATTGTACTAGTGTCATCGGCGGCTAATGAAGAGCACTTGGAGTCGGCAGTGTGGGCACTCGGGACGTGCAACGAATCAAACGCGGTGCATTCTTGTAATTCGATACGATAAACCAATAGTTTGCCATATTGCTGGTGACACCCGTCTTGCAACATAATAGTTTGTCAAAATAATTATTTAGCTTTGTCTTTTTTTGATTTCGCAAATTGCAGCCACACTTTAGTGTGGCCTCCACGGTCCATCATGTGAACTGACTTGTCATTTAGTATTCGAGTGGAAGGTCCTCGAATTTCGATTCCCAACTTAGATATTAAAGAGTTACAGATACATCAGCTACAAATCTTTGCTCCTCTGATATAAATACTTTTTTTCAGCCTCTGGGTGGCAGAAGGGACATTTTAAAGGACCGACCCAAACTTCTGAGCTGGAAGAGTCGTGTGCAGTCAGCGCTGTCGGATTCTTTTGATGATGCTCACAGCGTTCTCTACCAGTTAAGGGACAAAGCCAAACTGTGAAGCCTTCATCTCCGTGTTAATAATAATTTAGTCTCTACAAAGATAACATTTCATTAATATCGTTAATTTAACAAATGGCCAGTGCTTCTGCAATTTACCTCATTGGTTAAAAAAAGGATTTCTGTATCTTCCATTCAACATGGATTTGCAGTTAAAGTTTCTCATTTGCCCAATATGATGTTGAATTAACTGGTTTGAAGTGAAACATACGGTTAAAGAAAGATTTTTGTGCCAGTAATTTCTATAACTATAAAAATTGTGTACAGTACACAATAGCAATTGAGTAAACAGAAGTTTCTAACAGGAATGTTTGCACATGTAGGCTAAATAAATAAATTATTATAATAAAATAAATAATAATAAAAAAATAGAAAGTCATAATTATGTAATACATTCTCAACAAATATGGACTAGAAAATGTAAAACCATTTTATTGTTGACAAATACGTATTTACAGACTTACACAGTGTTAGACAGCGAATAAAGCTTATGAAAGGAGTTAAAAATAGCCACCAGGAAACAGGAATAAAATGTGTGTAATATCAAGCGGCAGGTTTCCTTTTCGATGATGGTTCACCTTCTTCTCCTTGTGCCTTACGTTTCTGTGATGAAAAACATCAGTTTAAAACACTTCAAAATCAACAACAAATAAAAGACATTTAATGAACAGAAGTGTGTGTCATACCCTGGATGGTTCAGGAAACATTAGCTGTTTTGCAGTGTCTTTCATCTCATCGTCCTATGACCGAGGTCAGAATAATGTTTTTAGGGTGTTGTGGGGTTACAAATCGCATTGATACATAGTATTTAATACCAGAAGGATTTACTCAACAAGATATTCCTATTTTTATTATAAAGCCATAGAGACCATTTCAAAATTATTTTCAGGTTTTCAGTATTTACTAATTCTAGGTACTATATGTGTTTAGATAAAAGTAATTTTTCACTCTATGAACTACTAACAATATTTCTCCCAAATTTCAAATAAAAATATTGTTTCTTTTTACATTTATTTGCCGAAAATTAATAACGTGACAAACAGGTCAGAATAACAGAAAAGGTGCTCTGTATTTTTTCAGATCTCAAATACAGCAAAGAGAACAAGTTCATATTCACTTTTAGGCAATACAACAGTAATATTTGTACATCTATTTTATCAGTTTTTGTCTTGTCATGCTGTCAAGTCTTTCACATTTGTTGGATGCCTTATGTCACACCTGAGGTTTGATTTTGTTGAAATTCAACAAACAATGGACTGGAATGACCACAATACATCTGGAAATGCTGCTTAAATGAACATTTGAAATGGTCTCTTAATGTTTTCGATGGCTGTATGTCTAATATAGTCCACTGTGAATGATCTTTCAATGCATTTAGAAAATCTCGATCGTTCAACTTGCATTGTAAAGCAGATCAAAGTTCATGGGTTCGATTCAGAGTGAACACACATGACAAAACGATTAGCTTTTCTCTTACATAACCAAGCCCTCTTAATGTTTAACTAGTGCATACCAAACACACAGCCAATCATACTGTATAGAGACATTAATATTGAGTCTTTACCTTTAACCATGGATGTTCTAGAGCCTCTTCAACACTGAGACGCTTCTCAGGATCCACAACCAGGAGCTTCTTGATCAAGTCTTTTGCTGAAAAAATATTTTACACACATATTATTTATACATATACAAAACAATATAAAACATACACTATTGGTATAATGTTATAGACAAGGTGCGGGGTGTAGTATGAAATGTACAGTACGAGTTACCTTCGTTCGAGACTTTCTTCCACTGAGACGGGATAAAGCGATAATGACCGTTGATGATCTGCTCTCGAACCGTCATGGTTGTACATTCAGTGTTGAAAGGAGGATAGCCACCCAAACTATCACATTACACACAAACATATTTTTTTGTAATAAATATCATACATGTATATAGTTTTAAGTAGAGCTGTAAATCTTCGCCTGTCTTACGATTCAAAGGGTCATGATTCGATGCATCTTGTCCGCCATTTTTGTTAATAAAAATATACAAACAATTGAACCTCTTCCTCTCAAAATTTATTTCATTTAGCAGCTTTTGTAACAAAACAATGTCAAATTACATGACAACTTGTATGTAACATTGTTTGTATGTAAACACAAAACCCCATTATAGTGCAAAGTAGATATATTCTCAAAAAGTGTCAACCTAATGAACATAAAATGCACAGCTCTGTTTTGCTGGGTTGCTAATAGCTCCAAGTGAAAACGGGAGATGTGATTCCTCATATTTGTTGTGTTTCCAATGTATTTAATCCTGGTTAGACATTTCTTGCACACTGCATGACTTTTATCAAGTAACCCTTTCTCGTCTTCGTAAATTGTGTCCAAAAGTCAGCTTTTAAAACGACAGGGGCATTTTTTTGCACCGGTCGCATCTCACCCTCCGGCATGTCTCTTACTGTGTATGTACACACATCTGACGTTTGTGCTGTTTGAAGGCCATTTTTAGTAATATTTTTAAATAACTTTATAATTAACAGAAACAACAATGTGTGGTATAACATTTTATTTACATTTTTAATAATCGATTATTTCATTATATACATCGATGGAGAATCGCTTTATGTCCGCATCGCCATGCATCATGAAAACTATTATTTTCCAAAGCTCTAGTTTTTAAAGGTTCCAAAAGCAAATAGTTAATCTATTTGACAGCAGCAGCAAAAAAATATTTTTATTTTGAACGAAATCTAATTTGTTTTATTAATCCTAACCAAATACATGTCTTTCTGTAAAATTATTTGTGTGAAGAGCTTGCTTATGCTTTATTAAAATATACTGCATAATGTATTCATAGATTTTAAAATGTGTCCTAATCTTTTTGAGGTCACGGTTTTATAGCATAAATTCAACTTTTTCATAAAGAGAGATGCTTATCAATGCTGCATGCAGTCCAATATTTACTGCGTTTATAGTTAGTTTGCTTGAGCAGATCACATCATGAAAAACACATTAAAGGGTTAGTTCACCCAAAAATATAAATGTTGTCATGATTTACTCAACCTTAAATTATTCCAAATCTGTATACATTTCTTTGTTCTGCTGAACACAATGGAATATATTTGGAAGAATGTCAATAACCATACAGATCTTTTCCCCCCCTGACTCCCATTGTATTTATTTTCACAACTATGGCAGTAAATGGGGGATGAGATCTGTTTGGTTACTGACATTCTTCCAAATATCTTACTTTGTGTTTAGCAGAATTTTTTTTACACAGGTTTGGAATAATCTGAGGATGAGTAAAGTATGACAGAATGTTTTGATGAACTATCCCTTTTATTATGCAGGTAAGTGATTCATGTCAGTCATTCAGCTTTAATCTCCACTCACCAGATAAACAGAAGGACCCCCAGACTCCAGTAATCTACAGCTTTGGTGTAGCCCACAGTAGCAGCATGAGTGAAAACCTCTGGGGCGAGATATGTGGGCGTCCCACAAAGTGTTTTCATTAAAGAGGACTCTTCCAAAATCTTAGACTGATTAAAATCCGTTATCTGTACAGAGGGGAAGCCAGAAACGTGTTATCTGTACTTGTCGAGGTGAGGTTATCAGTGTAAGGACTGTTTCTGTACACATCCTGTTATATCAGGTGCAGGCAACTACACAGACCAAACCTAGCCTGCTTCTGTGAACTTTGTAACGGCTAAATGTTCAACAGACTAATTTTAATTTTGTTTGAAAATACAACAGTTGTTCAGATACCCACCTTTATCAAACAAATGTCGTCATGTGAAGTGAGCAGCACATTCTCTGGCTTCAGATCTCGATGAATGATCCCGTTATTGTGAAGATACTGTTAAGAATAAAACCCAACATGTTTAACTTTTCCAAAAAACAAATTAACAATAAGCAAAAAACGATTGATTTATTTTGGCATTCGTAATGCTAAAAATAGGGTGAATGTAAATTCTACATATTTCTGAACACGTTCGTGTAGTTTTCCTGCCCACACTTGAGAGTATTAAATGGGACTTGAATTTGCCGATGGCAATTGTTTTAAAGCATGCCAAGAATGCAAAATCTGTCAGGGCCGTAGCCATGCAGTTAGTGCAGGTCAAGGCACGGCTCTCAAGTGGGTGACGTGTTTGCATCAACCTCTGAAATAGGACACAGCATTCCTCTATAGACAGAAATGCACAAAAATATACATAACTATGAGGTGTATTAAGACTTTATGAAGCGTTATGGTTTAAATTCCTTTAGAATGAGCTATTTCAATCTACATTTACAGCGGGTCCCCGCTCATGGAAATCGCCATATTTCTACCGTAGCCCTTAACAGATAAACTGTTTCGTAAATACGTTATCTTCTTCGGTAAAGAAGCGGACACGTGACAACATTTTAGTTCTGTGTCAGACGCTGTTGTGCTTCAAAGTGAAAAGTGGAGTAATCCGTTGGTTGCAACTCACGCTAGATCCAGCTCAATTTCATATTTCATACACGGGACCTTCAAAAGAGAATATGAACCTACCGCTACTGCTTTGAGCATCTGATAAAAGTAAAGTTTAGCTGTGTCTTCCTCTAGCTGTTTCTGTGCCTTGATTCTGCCAAACAGCTCTCCACCCTCAACACTGCAAATAACACAGAGATTATATAAATATGCTTTATCACTATAAACGGTAGACACGGTGGATTTAGCGAGTTTAAAAAAATATGATTTGGTTGTGAATCGTGCAGAAGTTATATTTTCCAAATTCATTGTAATCATGCAAAGAGAATGCATTTATATATTGTAAATATTATAAGTGGTGTAAAATATTATGATGTGTTTTATAAGAATACATCTTACCTTGGTATGTATTATTAGTAAATACATTTACCTAGTTGTTATTAACATGCCTATTATTGGCATATTGGCTGTTTATTAGTACTTATAAAGCACATATTCTGCATGACAATACTCTACATCCCAAAACCTTAAGCTAACAACTACCTTGCTAACAAATTAAGAGTTTATTGGGGAAAAAGTCTTAGTTAATGGTTTGTTAATAGCGAGAATTGCCCTCTATAATGAAGCGTGACCTATTTTTTTCTTACTGTTGCAATCTGTAACTTTTACATTTATTGTTATTAAGTTGCAGGTTACTTTACTTTACTTACTGTATCTTTTCATTGCTTGAAGTATATAACATAAAAATTATATTTACTGTTTAACTGTGCACGATACTCAACTTTTAAAAACATTATTATAAACGTACCCTTGTCTAACGTAAGAAACCATTATGAGTGATTTTGATACAAGTTACAGATTGCAGCTAGTTCATGTCAAGTTCTTTTAGATAATAATGCTTGACGCTACAGAATTACTTACTACTCTAGAACAATGTAGTAGGAATCTTCTGTCTGGTAGAAATCTTCCGTTTTGATCAAACATGGCTGCAGGAATAAAAACAATATACTCTATAAGAAAGATCTTTTTCCATCTTTATGGTGCTTAAATAACCTTGAAACCGACTTACATGATCAATTTTCTTTAAAATCTCGATCTCTCTTTCTGCATTTCTCGTGGCCGTCTGTGAAACACATGCATAACATTTTAGTATCAACACGTCTCTTACAATTTGTAATGTACACTGCCACGTAAACAAATCTGGATCATACCCCTATTGATGGAAAATCATTTTTATTTATGGTTTTCAGTGCCACTTTTTTACAGGTTTCCTTTTCGATGGCAAGTTTGACTTCACCACAGACCCCTCTGTTGAAAAAACAAACAAACAAAGAAATGGATTTAAAAGGAAACTAAACTTTATCCCCTTGAAGCAGGGTTACAACAACTATTACTAACTTAAACCTCTTGACCCTCTTAAATTCCCCCTGAATTTGGCATACCCAATTTTAAATGCACACCATATCCACATAGAGTTGTGTAAATACAAATTTTCGTGTCATATTCCAGGAAGCCCCTCCAAATTTCTTAAAACACTGCCGAAAGTGATCAACATTATTGTATGTGTTGTCAGTCCTATGAAAAAGACAAAAAAATAAAGGCGCTTTTTTTCTTTTTCAAAAATCTGCTTTTGAAAGTGTATTACTATGAGCCTGAGTGTCCCAGGAACCGGCAGACAATTGTTCTTGATTCCAATAGGTCTAAACAAATAGAGGAAAAAGGAATATTTCTCGATCATCTGGTATTCAATTATTATTCTAAAAAAAACTCAAGTGTCTTTTTTTCCGTAATTTCTGCCTGAATTTGGCATTCCCAATTTTAAACAGACCCCATAACCAAATACAGTGGTAATAAAAATGTAATAGTTTTGTGTAATTTCACAGTAAACCTCTCAAAATTGCATGTAACACAGCATGTAACAAGCAAAACTTGGTGTCGAGTTTGCTCGTGGTGTTTTGGTCCGCCTCCTGTTGCGCATTGCTTTATCTCAGTCTTTGATTCGCCTATTTGGACAAATATAGGGTCTTCATAGAGGTCAGAGTCTGAGGTCCCATTTAACATGCACCTCATGTGGATAAACAGATTTAACTGAATTTTTTACGATCCAAGATTTTATGTCACGCCGCTGACGCATCACTTTGATGGGAGACATTTGAAGCTGATATATAACTTTTTTTTAAACCCGAAAAGAGGTAGGAATGGACTTATTTTGTTTAAAACAACCCAACAAAAAAGATTCTGTAGCATTTGTGGCTAAGTGTAATGGTGGGACGCAGTTATTAGCTTAGATATTCAATGGATGTTTCGTTTATTTACAAATATCAACTGAATCTATATTCTCTAGAATAAGAGCTTTCATTTAATATCTAACTTGAACATTTTGGACATACTTGAGCGTTCATAAACATACATGATTTTAAAGGGTCTATGACATGGGGATATGATGAATTTCAGCCTAAATAAGTTATTTTATGTACGATAAATGCCAAAATGGTGCACTTCTTCAGAAACAAGAGACTCTAAGCTTTCAAATGATACCCCATATGATAGTTAGAGTTACAGAAATACATGTTAATATTAAGGGAATACCTTTTTTGGACTAATTTTGGACCCGTCTGCGTACCAAATGCAAGCAGTGCTGTCATTACAATCAGCAAACTGTATTTAACCAAATTAAGAGTTTGGTTCCAAAATGAGATAACTCTGTTTTTTCTGAAATCATGTTTTAATTGTGGATTCCAATTAATGTCAATCAAACTGCAGTTGTTTTGTTTTGATTTATGCCATCCATCAATCCATCTTCTTCCGCATTCTTCCAGGGCCGGGTCGCGGGGGCAGCAATCTAAGCAGGGATGCCCAGACTTCCCTCTCCCTAGACACTTCCTCCAGCTCTTCCGGGGGGACACCGAGGCGTTCCCATGCCAGCCGGGAGACATAGTCCCTCCAGCATGTCCTAGGTCGTCTACGGGGTCTCCTCCTCTCCTTCCTTTCCGGGAAGGCGACCAGGGGGCATCCGGAAAAGATGCCCGAGCCACCTCAGCTGGCCCCTCTCGATGTGGAGGAACAGCGGCTCTACTCTGAGATTCTCCCTAGTGACCAAGCTTCTCACGCTATCTCTAAGGGATCGCCCGGCCACCCTGCGGAGAAAGCTCATTTCGGCCGCCTGTATCCGGGATTTTGTCCTTTCGGTCATGACCCACAGCTCATGACCATAGGTGAGAGTAGGAACGTAGCTTGACCGGTAAATCAAGAGCTTCGCCTTGCAGCTTAGCTCCTTCTTCACCACGACAGACCGGTACAGCGACCGTATTACTGCAGAAGCTGCACCGATCCGTCTGTCAATCTCCCGTTCCATCCTTCCCTCACTCGTGAACAAGACCACCAGATACTTGAACTCCTCCACTTGAGGCAGGAACTCTCCACCAACCTGAAGGGAGCAAGCCACCCTTTTCCGACTGAGAACCATGGCCTCAGATTTAAAGGTGCTGATTCTCATCCCAGCCGCTTCACACTCGGCTGCAAACCGTCCCAGTGCATGCTGAAGGTCCTGCCTTCTTTATTATTTATGCCATAATTAATAACTAAAAAATACTGCCAGCTAACAGAATAAAAACATGATAACAATAGAAAACATGATTTTTATCATCTCATTTTGGAACCAAACTCTTTAAATATTGTGAAACTCAAATTCACTTACGTTCCGATCTTTCTGGCTATGTGGTACTTGTTGCTGAACTCTGCTGGGAGGTTCGGTTGGTCATTGCCCATCTTATCAATAAACATAAACACTGGCAAGACACAAACACACTCAAAAACCAATCAACCAAGAGACAGTTCATCCCAAAATAAAAATTCTACAATGTCACAAACTCACAGAACCTGAAACATGTTTATACCTTGGTGTTTCTGTTCTGCCAGCGCTATGACAGAGTTGTTGCTCAGGACGCGCTTATTGCCTTGTCCTATTTTATCTTCATCCACCCACGTGCCGTTACCACTCAAGTCCTCAATGTACACAAGATTTTCATCCTAAAACAGCAGCAGAGAAAAACACCCAATGTTGTGTAAGCATTTCTTTTACCGTTTGTTGTAGAGATCAATATTATAACATGGTAAAATGTGAATACTATAGATAAGAAACAAAACACATTCACACAACAACAACGGATAAACAATCAATAATTTAGTATACACTGTTTCAATAATGTACATTTCTTATTGCAAATATATTAATAAGCATGCAATAATAATAATATTCCTTCATGAAAAGAGACAGTCTTGATTTGTAGAGTAGCTCATATACAACGCCCTGAACACAAGTTTTTAATCTAATAGTTACAAAAGATTTTCTCTCTATAGATTAATATGCAACGTGAAAAATCCCTTGCTTATCACTTGAAAATTCAGTGTAAAGAAGGACACTTCATGAAAAACAAAGAGTGAAGTATTAGTCTGTCATTATTTGGCTCACCCTGAAAATCCTAAAGTGGTTCTTGCTGTAAGTGTTGAAACGTGCTGATTTTCTGACAACAGAAGACTTAAAAATATAGTCGCACTGTCTGTCTCTTCCGAACGAGTACTGGTTTTCCACACAGTCTGAAAAAACAACGAACATCAGGTCACATTCCTGATACAAATGCATTAACAGTGCATTACAAGGTTTAAATACGTGAATTCTGGTATTATTGCGTTCATTATTTAGCTTCTTCAAATGAGGCAAACTATTTACTTAACTGAGAACATTAAATCCCTGCACCAGGGGAATGACGCGGCCCCAAACCTGAGGCTGAGGTTCTTCCTCATCTTCAGGAATAGACTGTAATTCCTGCACAGGGACTGTGTCCACTGAACTCAATGTCCCTGAACCCGAGGAGGAGCCCTGACTTGATGGTGTCGGGGCGGATGACGAACTGGACCCGGGCTGTGATTGGGTTTGGGACTGGGATTGTGACTGGCCACTTGGTCCAGCTTCTTCAGACATGATGTTCTCTTACTCTGGAGCAAGAAAAACAAAATGTAAGAACATCACAGCTGGTTTACAATGCAACATCACCACACATTCATAATACATTGTGTGATACAGTATTCATGCAATGTGCTCTGCTTTAAACTGCACATTTTAGCAAATGTAGAAGGTCATCCAGATTCCATATAAATTGACAAACTAAAAAAAGAGAAGTGTGCTATTCTAAACATAGACAAAATCATTTTGCAGCACTTCAAAGCTTTA
Source organism: Triplophysa dalaica (assembly GCF_015846415.1). Lineage (NCBI taxonomy): Eukaryota > Metazoa > Chordata > Actinopteri > Cypriniformes > Nemacheilidae > Triplophysa > Triplophysa dalaica. The sequence goes on from NC_079545.1 coordinate 14,287,067, forward strand.
GACAGACGCAACCAAACTGAACTAAAAACGTTTATTTGAAGCTTCAGATTAATCATATCACATTCACACCTTTTTTGTGCCATTAGTGATGCTTTCACATATTCAAATCAACACACATTTTTTGGTGTACACCTGCACCTTGAAAGTGTGTATTTTACACGTGGATGACTTGATGTTATTAGTATTTTTAAATGAAGGCAAATATAAAAGTATAAAGGTGACACAAACAAACTTGAATCGAAAGATGCTGAGTGACCTTTCAAGGAAATGCATTGATAATGCGTGACCATGTAAACTTAACTTCTGAGACTAAACTCATGCACGACCCGGAATCAACGTAAAGCCTTAATATTTAACAAGACAGACAGATTGGAGAAAAATGGGCACAGAACAAAAATCATTAGTTTTTGACAAGGCTTGCACACAGCACATGCTGCGATTTGCCTCCGTTGATTTACGGATATACCAAGCGGTCAAGGAAGCTCTGTTGTTTTTATACCGCGCAAATATTCATTAGTATACATCGACATTATAAACGTTACTATTCTGCGTTTGCAATTGCACATCAATATTCATACCTTTGTCAAGTCGTGTTTAACATATAAATGAATCCTTGCACAATTGGAATATCAGGCAGCATGGGCACCTCATCAATCTGCCGGGAAAACACTTCCCATGAGTTTCAAGTGAACGTCCCATAACATCGTTCGGCCAATCAGAACTGAACGCAAAGTGTCACGGGAAATGTAGTTTCTATGTTGGTTCTGTTTCAATAATAAATATAAAAACGATAGTAATAATAATATAAAATAGAGAACCACAAAGAGAAGTAAAACGTCTGTTGTTGTATATTTTCCTTTCTGCCTTCTCCTTTTTCCTGGAAGTGTTCTAAAATACTGATTTGCTTTAATTGAGTTTGTAAATGTGGTACCGTGTCTCCACATTCCAGCAGCCACTGTGTATCCAAACCTTTATTTTGACACAATTTCAAACATATGACCGGAAGCGAGGGTCTCGTGCTTTTAAACGCGGTTACAGTGGACAGACATGGAAACATTAAACAGATTTCTGTTTTTAAAAACGTTTCAAGGATTAAGGCATGCACACGGTTTTATATTTAAAGGACAGAGTCTTGCGCCTGGAGTTAAGTGTTATGCTTTAGCGCGATGTTTCACTTCTCACTTCTCTCAGTACATGAAGGTCGTGTTTCATAAAGCAGCTAAAGCAAACTTGACACGGAACTACAGGTTCTTATGCACTGTTACAGCCAACAGAGTTTGTTGGAACTGTGGATCTTCTACTGAATTATTTTTCTGTTCATCCTGTAAAGTCATCCAGCCTCCCCGTGACGACATCAATTATTTTCAGATATTGAACTGGTGAGTTAACTGGTTTTTGATAAAGTTATACCTCATACATATCATGTATATCATTTACACATATAAATGCAATGTGTGTTTCAATGCATACCATGGATCTACGCTTTTCTTTCTGTCTTTTCATCATTTATTCTCCCTTTTCTTTTCTGAACCCTTGTCTCTTACTTGTAGATTAGAACACAAAATGTGACATTTTAGTAGCCTACCATTTCATATATTCATACAAACCTGAAATGTTTTCTTCTTACAGAATGGGCTGGGTATTTTTAAAACAACTGTTTGTTTTTTAAAGAAGAAAAGTCATGCTGACTAAAACAACATGATGATATTTAAAAGTCCTTTACATTTCTCAGTAAAATTTTCCTTTAATGTATTAGTTGTAGAAAAACTCACCAGAAACATTTATAGTTTATGTCTCTCTTTCCTCAGTGAAGAAAAGTTTTCGTTGGACACCAAGAAACTTCAGAAAAGATTTGTTGAACTACAAAGATATCTCCATCCTGACAACTTCAGCCAGAAATCATTGGTACTGACATGCACAATAAGAAATTTATTATGCAACGCTTCACATATGTCAATGTTGCAATCAGGGTGTAGTGACATCCCATCATTTGTGATGACCTTGTGTGGCATTGTGATGCTGGGCAGGCATAGCAGATGTTCACAAATGCTCTAGTTAAAATGTTGAGATCACAGTAATACAGCATTTGATTTAAGAGGGTAGTTTATTGGTTTTAGTCATATATCTAAAAGTGTCATAAAAAGAAATGAATTCATGTGTGGCATCGCAATTAAAATAACACAAAATACTATAACCAGTATTACATCATGTATTAAGCTCCACGCAACTAGTTTCTGCCATATGTAGGATGCATTTTCTGAACAGATTTTGATGGTGTAAAAAGGTTTGAAGCTAAATGTAATTTATTTACTTTTTCTTTTGACTTTTGGGATGAAATGTAACCTACGTGCATACATGACTTTCACCCTAGTTCCTTTAGTCCTCTTCATGCACATTCCTAGTTTAGACTTATGCATATCTGTTTAGATGCGAAAGGTAAAGCAGATACATGCGATCATTCATACAAGCCTGAAGACAGCTCGTGGCTGATTGGTGCGTGCGTTATGTACCCGCCGTGTCTCCTGACAGCAAAAGCAAGCTTGATGTTCATTCTCCAGGGTCTGGCAACCCTGACAGATGAAATTTTTTTCTTCTGCAAGTCATTTCTTTCGTTTCTCACCTCTTATTCCACCTGACGTCTCGTTGACGAATCTCATCACAGCTCAGACCCTCTGCGTCCACCCACACGCTGAGATCCTTCAGGAAAAAAACACAATTATCAACATGGCTGTTTTTTTTTTTTGACAATTCGCAGCATTCCTGAGAGGAACTCCTAACCGCAAACACAGAATTTTTCATGATGTCTTAAAGTAAATGTGACATCCGTACGTAATCAATATAACGTTCAAGAAGTTTGAAAAGTTGAGCTTTTGTTTTGATACGCTTGCTACTTCCTAAAATCAGTCTCCTGGTAATATTCTTTGTAGCTTTGTGTTGCATGATAAAAGAATGCATCTTATTTGATGTGATCTGCTCCTGTTTACAGAAAGAACAAGAGAATTCAGAAACACAGTCAGCCCTGGTGAACAAAGCTTACAGAACGCTACAGAAACCTCTGAGTCGGGCTATCTACATGGTAATTTCTTTTTTGGTAGAGTTTATTGAGTATGAGAGAGAAGGGGGTTGTAAACAACGGCCACAACAACAATTTTGACAATGTAGTCACACTACGTCTATACAGTACATAGTAAAATTTAAAACCAATTGGAAGCAAATCTGACGCAAAACTGAGAAAAACACCTGTTGGCAAATATGTTGTCTAATCTTTGACACACACTGAAATGAAATGGGTGCAGTTTATACCTTTCCTGAGAAACTTTGCTGAACTTGTAATCTATTAATAGAGCTAAAGCGGTCTCCTATTTGTAACCTGATTCAGTTTCCCCTTTATAACCTGAATCTTCTGCTCTAGCTGGAGCTGCGAGGCATTTTATTGGAGGAGGGTACGGATGCCACTGCCGACCCTGCGATTCTTCTCGAGGTCATGGAGGTCAACGAAAGCCTCGCAGAGACTCGGAACCAAGATGAGGTCTACGCTATTGGGCAGTCAGTGCGCGGTGTGTAGGACAAAAAGCTCCATATCTTGCTCCATGCCTACGTACTGTATGTGGCTTGTAGCCTGTTTATTGTATATGGCGGTTTGTTGATCTAGGTTCATTCAATTAGAAAGTTCAATGTTTCCTGGCTTTATTTTTGTGTTTGATTCATTCAGTGATAGTTCAGTGTGGTTACAGCATAATGCTTGTTTTGGAATTTCTTTGACAAAGGATATTGACATTATTTTCTGCCGTTCCCCCCTATTTTTTCACCAGATAAACTAAAGGATTTGACTGAACAGATGAATTTGTCTCTGAACAAAGGTTTGTTTTGCTTTCTTCAAACTGTGACTTCCCAAATCTGACAGACATTCACTTCCAGGGCCGCATGCACCTTTCCTTGGCATGGGATTGGGAAATTGCTGGTTTTGTGTTTGACTCGCAGGTTTCTTTTTGCAGGTGATCTGCTGACCGCAAAAAGCCTTCTGGTCCAAATGAAGTACTTGTCAAATATAGAGGAGAAGGTGAAAAAGAGAATTACAGAGAGTTGGTAAGGAAGCGTGAACAATTGTAAATAATTTAAACTTCCTTGTTTTGTCAGCCCCAGCGCTGTTAAAGCTTCACACTTGTGTTTGCACATTTTAATCATACTATTTAATGTTATTTGTGTAGGCTATATTATTATTGTTGGCAACTGAATAAATACACTTAATTTAATCTATTGTCAAAGGCAGTGTTTTTCATTGTAAGGGTAATAAAATGTATTAAAGATATGAAATAATAAACTAAGATATAAAAATATTTATTTTTGGTTTGCAGTCATATATTGTTAACAATACTATGAATTAAAAATGTACCTAATCAATTTTAATGTGGGACATTTATGCTTTTCCTTTTGAAAGAGTATATCTTTATTAATAATATTTATGTGTACTTTTTATTGCTCTTTTGTTCAATGCCTTCTTTAATTAAAAAAATAAAATAAAAAAATAATATACATATATAAAAATAAACAAATGCAAATTATATAAAATGTAAATATAATATAAATATAAAAATATATTGTTCAATATTATTGTTCAAAGCCTAATTTTATAAAAACATAATATAAAATGTAAAGTAAAAAACCTATCTTAAACAGTCTCTTGTTTTAAAAACAAATATACTGACTTACTCAATGCAGTAGCTGCATTCAGCGTTAAAATGTGAAATCCTACAAGACAAAATCTGTGTAAGAAAGTATTTTTTAGCCAATCCTGTTTGAATCTCGAGTGCTTGTACGCATACAATCTCTGCAATGCTCATTGTGATAAATGTTTTTCATTTCTCTCTAATGGAGACTGATTCATTAATTGGAGCAGGATTTTACATGATGTCATTACTCTGGACATGTAGTTTAACATCCATCTCTTATTAGATACTGCAGAGACAGGGTTTCGTTATTGTACCAGTTTGTACAATCGCTTACGGTGCTATATGAATTAAATGACATAATAACGGGCCTATCCAACCAGGATGTATATGTAATGTAATATAATTGAATAGGAGAGTTGGTAAGAAACAAGGTGTAAAGTTTTTAATGACCTGTAGAGGGAAGCATGTGACCTTACCATATGGGTTTTGAGTGGGTGGCTATGTACTGCAGGTAAAAACCTCAATAACTCTGTGAATTATAGGTTTATGAAATTTATATTCCTCTCATAACGGAAGAGTATCGCCTGAGCTGCTTTTATATTACAGTCTGACACTTAGATTTAAATGCACATAAAAACATGTTTTTTGGCTCTATTTCAGATAGAGATCAAGAAAATATTTATTTCCTTAAGCCGAGGTTGTACACAAATTACTATTGATTATTCTTAACCATTTCTTTTCTATTGTTCATACACCTGGCAAAAGGGATAGTTCATCCCCCCAAAAACCTTCACCATTTACTCACCCTCATTCCATTTTAAATCTGTATGAATTTGTTTCCACGGCAGAACACAAAGAAGATATTTTGAAGAACGTTGGTAACCAAACAACATTGCAACATTGAATTCTATTGTATGAATACATTTCTCAAAATATCTTCTTTTGTTTTCCAGAGAAATAATATTTTTTTAATTTGAAGAAATGTTTTATTTTGGTGTTTTTTTATTAGAAATGTGCTCTGTTGAGGAGAGATGTGCTTTTCTAAGCGATTAGACATTTCAATTACCTGAAAGACGAGAAAACATTAAAAAAATCCTAAAGATTAACAATTAAGTAGAAGCTCGAGCAATAGACCAGAATATCAAAGAGAGCTTTACGAATTCCGGATCCCTGCAAGAGTTTAACTCCCCTACTTCTGATTGGTTCATTCACTTAGGATGCTGCTTTGTGATTGGTCCGTATCTCTAAAGCCCGCCCTCACACCTAATCCTAAACTTCATAGGGGGAAACAGGGGAGTCATAATCTCACAGAGGGTCTGATTTTGATACGACACGGCACTATGTAAAGTAATAATTTCAAGTAAATGCTAAACTGCAATCATCAACGTCGACGACACAACATACAACACCAGAAAAAAAATGGAGTTTGGAAAAGAGCTTAATGATGCCAGTTCACATTTAGTCTTCAATTTAAATCTGTGTAATACCACTGGAGCAGTGCCCTGTGGATGTACCGCTGCAAACCCGACTCGCCTTGCTTGTTTATTAAGTCAAGAACAACAACGTCACGTTCCTCAGTCTCGCTCACAGGAGAACGGTTTCCTTAATACATGTAGATGTGCTGAAAATTAAACCACAGCGCAGACAGAGCGAGAGAGTGAATGTGGGAGGCCATCTGATGTGATTATGATTCATTCTCTAATCGGAAAGCATCTACCGCTCTGCCAAATTAATGGAAAAACATGATCGACCACTTCTGAAGCTACTGCTGTGTCCAGCTACTCCTTCAAATTGGGTTTGAAAGAAAGAAGAGAATGAGACATTATACTTTGAGGGTGTGCAGGGAAGAGAAAAACAAATGTTAAACCATCAGCGGAGGGGAAATTGAGTTGGACGGCATGAAAGAGAGCGGGCAAACATGCATGTCTTCAAATTAGGCCGAGATTATTGAGGGGGTTTTATGCTGCCATCACAAGCCTCGTGTGAACGCGGTAGGTACAGCGTACACTACTCAGCAAAGGCGTAGCCTACACCGTAGCCTTTATTTGAGATTTTTTTAAAGGTATTAAACACCGAGACAATGGACATCACAAATACTCTGCAAAGCCATAAAAATCAATAAAACATGTCAACATAGGTTTTTTGGAGAAAAAAAGGAAAATAAATTAAAAGACAGTTGAATATAAACTTAAAGAAATCTTACAACAGACTCAAGAATGTTACATGTTTTAGGAGCCTTTGAATTTAAAGGTTTCGACATAGACATAAACTAATTGAAAAGAGAAAAAGTTTCTGTTGAGAAAAGTTTGCAAGAACATTACAAGAACACTAAATGAAGTTAAATGAAGTGTGCTCGTTATCTTCCCAGATAGCACTATCCATCTGGCTTACATCTATTTGACGTCTGCATTTCATTCTGCAAGACATCTGCAGTACATAGTTTACTCATCTACTTTACGTCTCGGAGACGTCTGAACGTCTGTAATACGTCTGCTAAAGATCTGGAGATCTGCTGTGTAAAAACATCTGCTTAACATATTAGTAAGATCAGCTTTACATCCATTCTAAATCATAAACATCGTTCAGACATCTTCTAGATGTCTTTATGACGTCTTACAGCAGAAACTCTGAGATGTATTGCAGATGAGCAAACAAACTTGTGCGCACCCGCCATCTCAGTACAAATTAAACTCTTGGCTAAAAAGTCAAGATGCTACGCACAACATGTGACATAATTAAACCAATTACTTTGAAAACAGTGGGCAGAATTGATTGGTCGATCAACCAGAGTAACAAATCAACAATTCCTTATTTTTTATTTAAGCAATTAAAAATCTGAGGTGGCCGTACATGTAAATGATGGGATCTTGCGGCACTTGCGATACTTGACAATTACTTTAATAAAATATTTCCTGTTTTTGGCCCAAGTGTTTTAGTGGCCGTGAAGATCCCAAGTGCATGTAGTATTTCTAACCCGATGGGACACACTTAGCAAATGGAAACATTTAATTATTGTTTTTTAATTATGTGATAAAGTGCAAAACTTTAAATTTTTCCCACAAAATTATTTGTAATATCTAATTATATAAGTCAGACAAAATTTCTAACGTTCTTAACGGAAAATCTAACAAACAATAAGTACAATTAAAATGTGCATACAACAATGTATGCTCCACGTAATTCTAAAAATAAAATGAGTTTTCTTTACGTAATATATAATGAATCTTTCCTTAGATTATAGGTTATGATGTGACCTTCTGGGGCCAGTTGCATAAACTGCTAGGACTAGTCATAGTCAAAAAAAATTCATCAAGACTGCTCATAACTTGTAAATCAGTTACATAAAAAGATAGATTAGGCTAATTGAAATATGAAAAGTAAGACTGCTTAGTCCTAACTAATTGCTAGTCAGTGAGATTAGTTGTTGTAGACGCAATCTTAATTTAGCGGCTAAATTCATGCAACTGGGCTCCGGCCATGTTTTTTAGGTGTTTCATTGAATTTCAGCCACGAAAGCTGGTTCTGGGTTTGCCTAGTTCATAGTTGGCCAACAGTATAAAGACAAGAGCCTTTTTTATGTACAGTATAATGCTGAAGGTGAATAGTGTTAATGATGTTGCTCTTATTAACTTCAAAAGATTCTGGCCTCGCTTTCAGAATCACCTAATGAGACATCGTCCTTCCCTTCTCTGCCTGAAATCCATTTGGTTTGCTCTTGCTGAGAATTGACTCCACGCTCACTTCACTGCAGCGTGTCTCCGGACTTTTGATGTGAGATTTGCGGGAGGATTTCTGTGGAAATGTTTCTCAAGTAACGACAACTGCAGCGAGAGCCATGGAGCTGGAGGGCGAGTATGTGGGTTCGAGCAGACGGCATGACTCACCAGCGTCTCCCAGATTCCAGTTTGAAATTCTGTGATCCAACGGCACGTAATCTCGTCAACAGAGCATGCGTCATCGAGAATCTACCCAATTACTTACCTGGACGCAACGTGCCTCCGTTATAAACATGAATTTCTTTTTCTTGCGGCAGTAGTAAGGGGGATAAGACGAATCAGCCCAAGACTTAACAGATTTTACTCTTGCATACTCCTCAATGAAAAAAGTAGATTTTGTCATATTGCAGAAACATTTTATGCTATCATTGGAGTCAACGTCAATGTTTGTGATTGACAATAACAAATTTATTAACAGATGTAAGTCTGTATTTTTTTGTACCTTCAACAGGAGATGGAAGGGGTGATCTCTGAATGGAGGTCTGTGTGTAATACTTTGAGAAAGCAATCCATTAGTGTTCTCATTCATCTCAATGGCCATCAGCTGGTATGTGTGGCCCTAGAGGTGCATCTTTTCTCAAGGGTTGTGAACGAATCATCACTCTAAGGTTGCGATTTTGTATTTGCTTCAATTACAGCACTTGGTAAACTTGGTGTCCAAAATCTTGTTTTGAACCAAAGAATAAAGAAAGAACACAGTTATCACTCTTTTCCATAACCAAGCTGTGTATCTCGATTTAGCACTTCAAACAGAACTGACAAATGTTTTCAGCTACTACGTGAATGGAAGAAAAGCCATTAGAAATATTTGTAAACGCTGGGGGAGACCCCGTCGTGAACAGGCGTGGAGTTTATTCATAATTGATGTCGCAGGAAAAAGCGATTTCGAATCTCAAGCAAGATGGACTTGCATTATCTTTAATATTCTCCAGCGAAGTATCAAATGGCTGGAAATGCGACAGAAAAATGGCTTGTGCACTGTGGGGAGCGTAGCCCGAGGGGATGCTGCTCTAGATTTTAATTAAAGGTTGGCGGGGCACCAAACCTCAAGGATTGGAAGGATCAGAGAAAATGAGGATGATTAGTTATTCTTTTGAAAGTATATAAGGTATTGTAGGAAATCTCAAAGCTCAGGTTTGGAGGGGAAATGTTTGAAAGCCAGCATTCGAGTTGGTAAAAAAAACAGAAATAAATGATGATCGGAGATTCTTCACATGCTAGACTATGATGTTATTGAAAGTTGATGGGCAAGTCATGGATAAGGCATATTAACGTTACGTTTGCTCTTTGCTGTGAAAATTAAGTTGTCCTATTCCATTTGCACAGTGTAGATATCTTTTATATAGTGTTCTGCTCATGTCAAATCAGGCTTTGAGAAAATCCACCCATAAACTCTGAGCGCCGCAGAATATGTTGTCCTGTGATGTTCTTATCACAACGCTGGAATTTTATTCAAGTTTGTCAGAACTTGATAAAAAGAGAGAGTGTGTTCCACAAATCTTTTGTTGTTTGGAGCTGGTGCAGGGGTTCATTAGAGATCAGAGTCCAATAAAAGTACTCAATAACAATAGCTTTGTAGAATGCAGTCTGAAACCTTGTGCTCTTTACAAAATGGATAGGACTGTTTAGAGTCTAATATATCTGTCTGGATTTATGAAGCATTTGAGAGATTGCCTTGCTTTTGCGAGATTAGGTTTTGTCTGGGTCTCTATTTAACCAAGATGATATTTCTTGATCAACTTTGCTTTCAACCAGTCATAAGTCCCATCCTAATGGCTAAAAGAGAGTGAATTTATAGTTGAATGAGGTTGACAAGAACGCTATAAAAAGCCTTTAAAGTCAGAATCCTACCATAAGTAAAGGTGAATGGTTTTACTATAAAAAGTTCACAGTATAACTAAGATTGTCCTCAAATCGTTGCACGCCTGTAATTTATACTAGGGGTCCAGGAGGAGTATGTTGCAAAGGGGGCCCAGAAAATGTCATCGAAGAAAGATAAAGCAAAAACAGTAAGTCATCTGGACATATTGTGTCATTTCTAATTGTTCATCTGTTTTTTGCAACATAGTTTCTAGAATTGATTACATTTGTTTCTTTCTTGTAAAATGAAAGTTGCTTAAAATTTGAATTGAAAATGTCTTTTCAGGGTTATATACAGTTGAAAGAAAAAGTATGTGAACCCTTTGGGCTTACTTGGATTTCTTCATAAATTGGTCATAAAATGTGTTCTGATCTTCATCTAAGTCACAACAATAGAGAAACACAGTCTGCTTAAACTAATACCGCACAAACATTATACGTTTTCATGTTTTTATTGAACACAACATGTAAACATTCATAGTGCAGGGTGGAAAAAGTACGTGAACCTTTGGGTTTAGTAACTGGTTGACCCTCCTTTGGCAGCAATAACCTCAACCAAACGTTTCCTATAGTTGCAGATCAGACCTGCACAACGGTCAGGAGAAATTTTGGACCATTCCTCTTTACAAAAGTGTTTCAGTTCAGCAATATTCTTGGGATGTCTGGTGTGAATCGCTCTCTTGAGGTCATGCCACAGCATCTCAATCGGGTTGAGGTCAGGACTCTGACTGGGCCACTAATGCATGTGCTCCTTGGATCTTGTCCAATACATTTACAAATGCAAAGATTGAGCTTGTGTGGATAAAAGTGCTAACATCTAAGCTCTTGCCTTGAATGTATTTCAGGCCTAAGCCTTCAGACCAATTCACTCCAAGAACAATAAAGATAACTATAAAAATACATAAAAAAACAATATGCATATTCAGAGCTTGAATGCTGCTGTTTCACGTTTTGCCCTTTTATATTCTAGTGGAGTTTTATTATTCATCCTTCTGAAAGTGATATATTGTTGCTCTGTAACGTTATTGTTGTAGTTGAGGATTCAGTTTTTTTCAAACATAATTTTTAAAGTTATAATTTTTGGTGTGAATGGATCACTAACCTGATTTATTGGTTGATTTAAGTGTCACACACTAAAAAATGTGTCATTTCAACCCATTCTTGGGTCAAAAAATAGACAAAACCAACATTTAGGTTACATTTACCCAGAGAATGTGTATATATGACCCACAAATGGGTTAAAACCTCTCTTCATAGGTAAATGTCTAATCCAATGGTTGGGGTTGTCCATTTTGGACCCAAATGATGAAATAACCTAACCTTTTTAGAGTGCATGAAATTTTGAATTTGAAAGTTACAATGTCATACACCGGACACGACCGGCGTGATGTGACATGACACATGGCTTGTTCTAATGGGATTGAAGCGCCCGTGTCACATCAAGTGTGGACAAAATTTTAAAATGATTCTAATGCGTTATTTTGTCATATCACACTGGGCCATGTCCGGTGTAGACACATGGTAATATATTAAAACGTCAACATAACATTTTTTGCTATGTAGATTCACATCATTTCAACCAAAATGTTACTGGGTACTCAAATTTGACAAGTCGGATATAAGCACTTTGCTCGAAGTGTTGCCAGAATACCTGTACCCCTGAATCTCATCCTAAAGCATCTCTTCACACCGCAAAATCAAGCAAATGACTCTTGGTTGCAGACTTTTACCGTGAATGTTTGGGTTTGAATACACAATTACGGAGGTGCAGCCTCAGGTGTCTTCCTTGGACAATGATGGCGAGATAATGATGCTGAAGCTTTTGTACCATTTTCATGTAGTTCAACAGCACCGGAACCTCTCCAGCAATCCCTGTTTCCATGCCAACAGTATCCTCCATCCGCTCTCCTGCAACTTCTCAGAACAATAAACACACTCGCACAACAAAAGGCTGATTATGGATTTGGTAGTCATCACACCTATATTGATTCTCGGTGTCTTTTGATGTGTTGGAAGAAGATAATGCGGACTGTATCAGACAGGATGTCCTTCGTCTCCTTGTTTTTTGTGTCGACGTCCGTGATGGAGGGCTTCCATTGAGGCTTTGACGCAAGATCATGACAGCCACTGCGATCTGTGCATTGATCTAATCATTAACAAGAGGTAATACATTTGCTTTCTTTTGTAGAGCTTTCTTTTGCTCTCTTCATATCTGTGGTGTCTTTTTGTCCCTGCACAGACACACTCAGAGACTATAATCATATCAGACCTGCCTATTGTGTCAGGGCCTTTGGTTAGTATTGAGCTGAACCATTACACGGTCGAGAGCAGGAGGCGAAGAGCGAAATAAAAAAAACTTTCGCCTTTCCTTCAGCCATATTGCTGTTATTGCATTTGACAGGACAGTGACCACATAACTCAATCCTGTCAACGCTCAAATTGAAGGCCCTGCAGGAGTATTTGTTGCCATTGACCTGGGTTGTTCGTGACTTCTGAAATGGCACAACTCCAATGTGAGGGTATGCAGTATATGTCTACATTTTATGAATTTTCAACTATCACTCAGATTAATCCATGAGTTTGTTAAATGTGGATTATATGGATTATCATACATGATCTTTGTTTAGAGTCGTGCCAATCCAACCTGATCTCACAGGAATTTGTACATAAAAAAATGTACGATTATTAGAAAAAGCAGTACTGAAGCCCCTCTCCTAACCCCACCTCTAAATCATCACTGGCGTGAAAGCAAATCATAGTAAAATGTATGAATAAGATTGTATGAATAAGCAGCCTCGCAAAATAGCAAATACGACTTCCTGTTAGACTGTGTTGACCAATCAAAACGTTTTCTTTCTGGAAAGGTCTGAATTTTGGAAATGCCAGGAACGGATTTCATTTTTTCTTTGTTTCTGTCATTTAGTAGCAGGGAGAGTGAGTCTTCCAATTTATTTTGTGATCTTGACAGATTGCGTTAAAGAAACCTATCTAACTTCTTTTTGTAAGGCTGGTTTGTAAAAACTACTTACAGGTCCTAATTTAACGTCTTGGTTACGTCTGTAACCTCAGTTCCCTGATGGAGGGAATGAGACGTTGTGTTGAGAACGACAGATGAGGTTCGCCCTTGAGAACCAATCAACTCTGGCTACAGAAAGGGCTAATAAAATTTGGCGAATGAAAGCCGGTCTTTGCCCCCGGATGTCCGGTATAAAAGGAAGCCGGCGTGCAGCATTCATTTCCTCTTGTTCTGAAGAGCCTGAGAGCCTCTCACGACTGCAGCAGAATACTATACGTGTTTGTGGCATAAGGGACACAATGTATCGTTCCCTCGATCAGGGAACTGAGGTTACATACGTAACCTATGGGATTCCTTTTGTGCCAATAAGTACGAACGCGAAATAAAAAAACCCAAACAAAAATAAACAACACGAAAGAAGAAATACACTTTGAAAACGAAAACAATGAACTCCAATTGCAAACTTTTAACATACTTTCAAACAAACTGCATTCATCATCAAATGTTTTCTAATGATCCTTTTCGAAAATCATTGTTTATGAATACGATGCCCGAGATTTCGTTTGCGCTTCATTATTTTTCGTTTACGCTGCAAAAAGTTACGTTCGGACTTTTGGCACAAACCTCTCGCGTGGGCGGGAGTTAACAGTGCTTTACTCTCATTGGCTAGTCAGATTTTGATCGACAGGTCCGTGACCTGGAAGTGGAAGAAGTCTTAGTGGCGGCGCGCAACTTTAGAAAGCGATCTGGAGGTGGACGGTGAAGTTACTTGTGATTAGTTACCTTTGTTATTAAACGGGTTTTCTTGCTACAGTTTGGATTGAAATGTACGGAGCCCGGCTAGTCTTTTTGCATAACCTTACATTTTTAGAAACATCTACTATTCATTTACATTCTTAACAAGTAGTGCTGTTATTTTCCTCAAATGCGGTCAATTATGTAAATGAATAAAAGGAACCAGTGTTGAAATACATTGTTCAGAATACTGTCTAGTAACTCTGTCTTTCTGTCTCTCTGTTTACCCTTATGTGTTAAAACTGTTAAGCGCAGATTGTTTATTCCTTATCATATGATATGGACTGATTTGATTTAATTCAATATTACTTTGGCTTGAATCTACCTTATAAAGAGATCCTTTATATATTTAAGTGTCAAACACAGGATAACTATTAGTCTAAAGACACTCAAAAAAATCCTGTGTAGAAATGGACTATTTGGATTTATTGACAACACAAAAACAGCCCAATTAGGGATATCCAGCGACATTTACGACGTGGAGATGCTGACCCACTTGCTGGAGAGAGGAGCTTCATCTATGGCAAAAGCAAAGTTTCCAAATTTAGGGATATATGACAGAAGTCATTCACCTGATGTTTTATATGTCCCAAAATAATCTGAAAAGTGTTTAACAGGAATACAGACCCTCATGTCATTTAATTTCTGTTATACAAAATATATACATTTTGAGAAATGTGTGGTGTCCTTAACATGGAGACTACTATTACTTCTAAAACTAATAATAACCATATTAATTATTCTAATTATTATTATACAATAAGGGCAATGTATTCTGGTTATCAACATTCTTCAAAATATATTTTGTGTTCTGCAGAAGGAGGTCACATAAGTTTGAAACTATATCTACATGTTTGTTTTGATTTTATGACCGACATAATTTCACTTCGATTCATGCTGTCCTTCGTTAGGAATATTTTCATGTTAATCATATTGTCTGGCACAAAAGTATTTTTATGCTTTAATAAGATTTCCTGTGTCTCAGTGGTAAGAACATGGCGATTGGTTCGATCTAGTATATTGCACAACGTCAGAAACAAATGTATAATATAATGCAATGCTCGTCGCTTTCAAAGCATCAAAAATACTTAAATTATGTAAATGTTCTGTTTGAATTCTATTATGTATCGAGACAAAAACATGATCTCTATGTATGTTTCCTCACTGGTAACCGACTACCTTGCGAAGCTTATAGTTTTTTGTAATAAAAGTAATCACTTGTTTTTGGGTATTGATTATTGGCAAACCCATGGATTTTACTACGGTAACCATGTTCTAAACAGTAGTGAAATAAGGGCTGTATGCTTCGTGCAACATTTTAATAAATCCATGATTCTACGTTTAATAACAAAGGTAACTAATCACAAGTAACTTCACCGTCCACCTCCAGATCGCTTTCTAAAGTTGCGCGCCGCCACTAAGACTTCTTCCACTTCCAGGTCACGGACCTGTCGATCAAAATCTGACTAGCCAATGAGAGTAAAGCACTGTTAACTCCCGCCCACGCGAGAGGTTTGTGCCAAAAGTCCGAACGTAACTTTTTGCAGCGTAAACGAAAAATAATGAAGCGCAAACGAAATCTCGGGCATCGTATTCATAAACAATGATTTTCGAAAAGGATCATTAGAAAACATTTGATGATGAATGCAGTTTGTTTGAAAGTATGTTAAAAGTTTGCAATTGGAGTTCATTGTTTTCGTTTTCAAAGTGTATTTCTTCTTTCGTGTTGTTTATTTTTGTTTGGGTTTTTTTATTTCGCGTTCGTACTTATTGGCACAAAAGGAATCCCATACGTAACCAAGACTTTCCCTTTCTGTCGGTCTCTCGACGTTGTGTCAAGAACGACAGATGGGGTTACCTATGGAAAAGGCCACAACGCTGTATCGCGTCACAATCTCTAGCGAAGCGGCAGTAACAGGTCTGGGCGGGTCATCTCGAAGCTTTCGCGAAACTGTAACCTTCCAGTGTCGTGGTCGGGGGGTTCTAGAGCTTTCTTGGAGAAAGATGGGTACAGCCCTGACAGGTATCTTTCACGGACGGAGGCCGTCTAGCTCGGGTTTACACCGGGTAAGCGCAACTTCCTTAATTAGGGATGTGCTGCAGAGGCCACCTCCTACCCGTGGGGAGGAATATGGTGGACATAGATATGGTCTCGTCCTTGGAGGAGAACGCATGGAACGTGCGGACTGTGTTGTTAACCGCAAGGTGGAGGTCCACCTGGGGAAGCTCATGGGTTACCAGGAGTGGGAACCATTCTCATGAGGATACATCAGACGGAACAGCCCACGGAGGGGGTGTTACAGACGTCCGGTAGTACTAGGTCTGGTTAGAGCTCATATGGTGTCCCGGCCTAAGGGGGAAGGCTGCTCTGCCCAGCCAACCCCCAGGGGGTGCTTGCTTAGTGATTGATAGAATGCCTGTTCTTAACCAGTGTTTGGGTAAGAAGGAAGGTTGGTGAGATACCTGTTCTTAGCCATATGTTTGGGTAAGAAGGGAGGTAGATAGCACACTGACCCAGCCTGCTGGAGGGTGGAAAGGTGCTTTCGCAGACATACGCCCCCCCGGATGCCAGTCCTACATGTCGCCACGCAGGACGTGGGCTGACACCGGGTTTACTCGAAGGTTTGTTAACCTTGCGAAGGTGTTGGTCATATGTGCCACGCTCTCCTCGAAACTCGACTCTGAAGCCAGTGTTGAAGCGGTCTCATGTGCATCAACCCGAGGGGTATTACCCCGCGAGGACACCATGTGTCCCAGGAGCCTCTGAATTGTTTCACGGGGGCCGCTTTCTGCCTGAAGTGTTCCAGGCAGTTCAACACCGACTGGGCACTTACAACAGTCGCGGCAACATGGTGACAGAGCTGAGTTCCATACCGAGAACGAGGATGCTCTGCACTGGGGAAAGCTTCCCCTTCTCTCGGTTGACCTGTAGTCCCAATCGATCTAGGTGCCAGAGCACAAGGTCCCTTTGTGTACATAACAGATCTCGCGAGTGTGCCAAGATAAGCCAGTCGTCGAGATAGTTTAGTACCCACACACCTTCCTCCCCTCAGGGAGATAGGGCGGCTTCCACGATCTTCGTGAAGACCGTGGGGACAGGGACAGACCAAAAGGGAGAACAGATCGATTTCCACGAAACCAATCCTGACACCTGATTGATGTCAGGATGCGCCTCTGCGTGAGCATCTTGAACGGCAGCTTGTGAAGGTGCTTTGTTCAGGGTACGCAGACCTATGGGGCGCGACCCGCCGTCTTTCTTGGAAACGATGAAGTGAGGGCTGTAACCCACTGAACATCTTGGTTTTGAGGGATGAACTCGAAACCTGTTTCGCCAAAAGGGTGGTGACCTCTACCCGAAGTACGGTGGCGACCCTGCCTCTGACAGAGGAAGACTGGTTGCCCCCAAACTTGGGAGAGTCTCTGGCGAACTGGATCGAGTAACCAAGACGGACCGCCCTCATTAGCCACCGAGACAGTGTGGGCAGCTTTCGAGCTGCCAGGGACTGTGACAGGGGGACCAAGGGGTCTGCTTCACCATTCCCACGGGGGGTGGTTTGTTGGCTAGCGGAGCTAGTGGCTGTGAAGGTCAGCTCGATGTTCCCCCTCGACCTCCTGCTTCTGGGGTGCTGCCTGTGGGGGCACAGGAACCAGAGCCGATGTCGAAGGGGTCCTGGGCTGCCGGGAAGCAGACGTCACGCGGGATCTCGGAGGCCTCTAGGTGAGTCAAAGAAAGCTGCCTCAGTGTGCTGGACGCCAAGACACTCGACGCAGCTATCGTGTCCATCCCCCTCCTTGATGAGAGTACCGCACCCAAGAGAACATCAGGACATGCCGCGCTGAAGAATGCTCACCTTTTCTAACCTTTTTAGAAAATCTCTAGCACATCCGGAACCGCCGAGACGCCAGGGGAAGGTCGCTACAGGTAGGGACGATCCGCTCCTCTACGTCGTAGATCCGGCAATGTAGAAGAAGAAGAATTCATTGAATTCGCTTTGTTCGTAGTCATGAGTGAAGGCTCAAAAGGTAAATGAATGCTGCACGCCGGCTTCCTTTTATACCGGAAATATGGGTATGGTCAAAGGTGACCAAGAACTATTTGCTTTCCTAAATTCTTCAAAACATCTTACTTTGTGTTCAGCAGAACAAAGAAATTACAACATTTGTTTTCTACTATGGTAATGGATGAGGGTGAGTAGATGGTGACAGAATTTTAATTTTGGAGTAGACTACCCCTTCAAACTAATCTCTATATGTAAAATCGTATCTTAAAACACTTACACGAGTAAATCTTAAACCTCACATTTCATTTTTTGTTTTACAGAAAACGGAGAACAATATTGGGCCACAACACACAATCGTAAGTAGACAGTGACAAAATGTTGCTTTTAACAGGTAAATTATTGCACTAATGCCTCAAACTTCGCTAAAATTGAACCATGTAGATAAATATTACACATTGTTTGCCAGGCACATTACTAAAGAGATTTTTAAACCAGCCTTCATATGCTGCTTCACCGCTCTGTTAAAACACCTGGCACCTGCAGCTGCTAGACTAAATAGATCTGGCCCACAAAGCCCTCAGAGAGACGAGCTTCACGCCTCGCCGCGTCCCAGCTGAACGCCACCTTTTCCAAGTTCTGTGACAAACTCTTGAGAATGAAATTAGCCTGCCGGGACAAAGGCTCAGTGCACAGAGGTTCTTTCTTTAAAGTACTACTCAGAGTTGAAGTGCTTGGTGTATGGATCAGGAATTATGCATGATCTGGGATGAGAAAATGTTTTAGGCCTACTTTTGCATTTCTTTGTCTTGTAATTATCGTGCTGTAATTTGATTAGACTAGCAAAACAGATTCCCCATGAACCGATCGTTTTTACTTCCGTATTCTGACACATTTCCGAGTGAAAAGGAATTTCATAGGAGAAAATTAGTCTTACGTTTTTCACTGCAAATTGATTGGATGTGTAAAAATAATTTCTTTTGAAATAAAAATGACAGTAAACTGACAACCGTCTAATTTGAGACGGTTAGTCATTTCAGGGCGGAACTGCATTTTCAGATTTTAACTGAAGATTAGTGTACATGAATTTATCTAACGAAAAGGACCCACATTGATAAGCTATTTGCTATAAATGCTACAACATTTCATGAAAAAGTAAGAACTGTCATTTTTTATTTCACTGGGACTTAAATTGACAATTCACCTAAATATGAAAATTCCGTCATCATTGGCAGCTGTGGAAAAAATTAAGTGAACTAACAGTATTTCTCGCAAATTTCAAATATCAAAAAAAGTATTGTTTCTTCTTGCATTTATATCCAGGAAATGAAAAATGGAGTAACAGGTGAAAATACAGAAAAGATGCTCAGTATTTTTTCAGACCTCAAATACTGCAAGGAAAACACGTTAATATTCACTTTTAAGCCGTACAACAAAAATATTGTTGCATGTATTTAGGGATAGTGCAACAATTATTTTTATGTGATAACCTGGATCTTATCAGTTTTCATGTGTCTTGTCATGCTTTCAGTCTTTCACATTGCTGTTGTATGACTGTATGTCATGAGGTTTATTTTGTTGAAATTCAGCAGACAATGATCAGACAATACATCTAAAAATGCTGATTAAATTAACCCTTACATCATTTCAAACATGTATGACTTTCTCCTGGCGAACACAATGGAAAATATTTAGAAGAATGTTGGTAACCGAACAGCTGAGGTTCCCAATGAATTACAATGGTTTTGTGTCCTGAAAAGAAAAGTGAACGGGTACCACTGTTGTTCATGCCACAACACTTATTGCATTTTATTGGACAAAATAAATGCGGTATGACTCCTTTTTATAGTCTATATTTCTGAAAGACAGAGACAAATGTTAAATATGTCAAATTAATTTTGTTCACAATTAGGCCTATGTGTGCACTGGGACAGAAGCCAAACAATTTGTTATAATGCGCTCTTCAAATAGACAGAGCTTTTAAAACACAACTTAAATGGCACAAGGAGAAACTTATGAAGTGCTTTCTATTGCTCAGATGCCGCCATCAGCACAAAAACTTTGTCATCGGCTTTGTCATGTTCGGTGAGTTTATCTCGAGGTATTGATTTCTGGGACCAACCTCTCCTGTTAAAATGGCATTATTGGTCTCGTGTTGGCGATATGAAAAGCTAGTGTGCCTGAACAAATGGGTCGGTAGAGTTCGCATACTCAGCAGTCAGGAATGAATCTGTGAATTGGTGCGGTGAAAGAGCTGCATTTTCAGGAAGAGCCTTTCTGGGAATGTCATTTTCTCTGCCTGATGGTCCAGTTTTACTGTAACTCTTCATGTAAACGCATTAGTCTTTCTGGTGTCACATTAATCCTTATGGCTTCAGTTTTTTAGGTTGAAGATAATATATCTGCTGTAAACCGATGACACATTCGGAGGGGTTGAAATTTGTAGGTCATGTGTTTAGACCTCAGAATAGGCCACATAGATGTTTTCTCTCTTTTAGCCTAATTTTTACATAACTTGAGCGGTTATGAGGCATTGTATTTTATTACCTTAGAATTAACTGTACTACTTGCACTTTATTTTACAGTTTGTATACCTATAGTGTACTTAAATGTACTTACCTAAGAAAGTACTTTGTAATATAAGTACTACATGGTATAAATTTAGGGGTAAGTACCTAGTTTTTCTAAATTTACTGTAATAGCACAGCGTGTACATGGGAAACAGGACTGTAAAATAAAGTGCTACCGCTAATTCTATCTACAGTACATACAACTGCACTACAGAATGAGTTTCGTAAATACTTTATCTCCTTCGGCAAAGAAGCGAAAAAGTGACATCTTCGTTCTGTGTCAGCAACAGTAATGCTTCTGTAGCTTGGCGCCAAAACTCGTAGCGATTACGTCACCCGGAATAAAAAAAGGGAAATGTGTCAGTAGGACACAGAGTTTCGTTGCCAGCGTGGAGTGAGCATTTAGCAGAACAACATGTAGGCTATAATTTAAAAATAAAAATAAAAAAGGCTTTATTGTAACATAAAACAATTAAAAACCAAACACCCTTGGGTACAACAAAATAAATACAAAGACATAAGAACGAAAACAATCATATACAAATAAAGAGCGAGAGATGTTCAACTTTCACTCCACACTCAATACACCACAACCGCATTCGTGAGACACGATAAATTATCGACCACTACAGTCAGTGGACACATCTAAAATTCTGCCGACGTCTCCACCTTTTTGACAACATGGATACAAAACAACCCAAAGACCAAACACAAACATTTACATAAAATAAACTAAGGAAACGAAAACACAGAAAAGAGGTCAAGGCAAAGCAGCAGTGCAGTCATATGGGATTTACTTTCCGCCCATAATGGAAATTGTTGTACAACCACCTGCAATACATAAAACGGTATGTTAAAAACAGTAACAATTTACGACAAGATTTACGCAACATCCGAGATATGGGAGTGAAGAGAGCCCAAGTGCCTAGCAGTAAGCCGATCTGAGACCCGTATATACAGTCAAGGCAACAACAAACGACCAAGCTCCACTTGTTTGCGAGCGTGCATTCCAGTGAAGGGCAGTTCCAAACAATTATAATGTTAAATTAATATACCCGCCACGAGCCCGGATTGCTTCGCAAATTTACCTCTTACTAGCCAATGAGCAACCCCTGCAATCCGTTGCCCTACAACGCTTAGAAAGGGATGGTTGGAGTGAGCCGTTGGTTGCAATTCGCAACCTCACCACTAGATAAATCTAAATTCCATACACTGGACATTTAATAACATATTATTTTATAGTATTATTTATAATATACATTTTTGCTGTCACACAATATGGCACATTTTTGGTTTATTTACTTTGTTAATATTAGTTTTGCATTTACATTGTACAAACTAAGATAAGTCAATACTTTTTTTCAACTGTAACAGCTGTACATTTATTCATTTAGCAGATGCTTTTATCCACCAATGAGAATGCATTGAAAACTTTCTCATTGAGCTAAGAATAACGTTTACTTTTTGTTTGAAAGAAAAAAATTCCCCTTTTCTGAATACACATGCTTCCCATTTCTGTGTTGAAATTCTCCAGAAAGCCTTGCCCGCACAGACTTCATGTTTTGTCTGTACAAACGGAGAGAAGTCGATACAATTTTCTAATGTAATTGACAGCATGCCACCGATACTGTGCGATTGAGCTTAACTTGTAAACCCAGAACATAATTTAATTGGCTGCAAATTTATAAAGCGAGGCTGGAATGGCTCTTGTTTTAAGGCAATGTTTGTATGATTTTAAATCAACAGTCCTGTAGTACCTCACACACCAAAGTCACAAAGCCATTTCTCCTGCAGTGAAGCTTCCTACTATTCTATTGCAGAACCCCCAATTGGTCAGTAGTGATTTATATCTTTTACAAAGCCTACTTTACACTGGACACTCTGACACAGAACGTGTTTGCTGCGAACCAATTAAACCCAATATGGATAAACAGCATGTCTGCATCGCTTCCAGTCCAAATGAGGGTAATGCTGTGTAAAACCTCCCTGTTTCTCTTGCATCCATCACATCCAACATTATAAACATTTGTGGGGATCGAAACAACATGGTAGCACTCATTTTGTCTTTGTTTGGCAGTGTAGCTCTGAACATCATCATCTTCCATCAATATCTGCCAGTGTAACAGCATTGCTTCAGTTGAGCTCTACCTGGAGGCATACTGGAGAAATGAAACCACATGCCTCCTCAATTCCCCCTCCACTTGCGGCGTTCGAGGGATTTGCATACTGCTAGCAGAAGCAGCTGTGGCGAGCAGACATCGACAGCATGGCAGTCTGATAAAGGTGGAATATTTGACTGGGTTAACTGGAGGCTTTTCAGTTGTCAGGGGTCTCATTAGAGCGTGACTGTGGCTCCTTAAACGAGCGCGTTTCTGCTTGATGCATTTCCGAAAGTTCAAGTTGCTGTTGAACTGTAAAGAATTTGAGGTTGTAAACATGATTTCTATTGTTAATTCCAGTGTATCTGGATTACATGCTTGGATGAATCTAATTTCAAGGAGACCTCAAGATGATTTAAACGAATGGTTTGCTCAAAAATAAAAATAAACGTTTCCATAATTTATTCAATCTCATGTCGTTCAAAACCACAGATACTGAGCATCTATAATGTTTACAAATGCTATACTGTATGTGACATAAGTTTTGGGAATCTGTTTTGAGAGAGCGATGGTGGACGGGGAATTGTTTTGGAAATGCTTAAAAGCAAGCAATATTTTGCAATCCAATTTGGTGAAGCAAATAGAGCAGAAATTACACACTTCAGATTTAGGAGTTTCATTTTGCTTAATTTACCACCACCTGTAGCGTATCCATTACAAATCCCACTGCAAATATGTAATAACTATGCATGAAGCTCCCTTTTCCCCAGTGTAATGCATGTTAGACTTCTAAATGATCACTCAATTAGTATTTTTATTATTATTGCAGTGCAAAGGATGTAGAAGGAATTTTAGAGGACAAGAAACATACAGTATCGATCTCTTCTACAAGTGAAGAGTTTGGTTCCAAAATGAGATAACTCAGTTTTAAAAATGTTTTTATTGTGTTTTATTGTGTTAGTTGGCTGTATTTTGTTTGCCTATTATGGCTTAATCAAAACAAACCAACTGCTGTTTGGTTGATATTAATACTAATAAAAAACTTGATTATTAGAGTTATCTCATTTTGGAACCAAACTCTTCAAAGGTTACTGTTGTATATAAACCTGTTTTCTTTGCAGTATTTTAGGTCTAAAGCATATTTTCTGGTATTTTGACCCGTTTCTTCATTTTTCATATCTGTAAATAAATGCAAATAGAAACATTCAATACTTTTATCCATTATTATCCAGTATTAGCACCAATTGTATTATTGCTCAAGTATGACATATCGCTTCTTGCTCCCTGAACTCTCCGTAAGTTGCTTTGGATAAAAGCATCTGCTAAATGACTAAATGTAAATGTAAAGTTTGGTGAAATATTGTTATTAGTTCAGATAATGCAATAAAAATTGTCATTTTACCTTAACGCATAATAAACTCAGAAAAAAATGAAAATAAATTTGATATGGTCTCTTAATTTTTTGTCCGTGGCTGTAGATTATACTGCATGTGGTAACTGTAAAATGGGGACTTGGTCATATGGCATGAATACGTGTTTTTCTGTGTCTTTGGTGTGTTATAAGTTGCCTATGCATGTATTATGAGACACGTAAAGTTGCAAATATTAAAGCGTTGGAACAAAAGATGAATTCTATCTAAAGAATGCTCACCCAGACTGCCTGAAACACCTCGTGTATGGGATCAGAATCCCATACTCGTGTAACCACAACCCCACAAATCCACGTCATTTCGTGGTATGATTTGACTAAGACCCCTCAAATTTATATGGAAGAAAGGTGGTGTACCTGTCAGTATAATTGCTTTGGAACCTGACGTTCCAAATGTGGTAAGAGGCGTTCATTTCCGTCACACGCTTGTAGTTTTCGACCAATAACTATGCGATGGTTAACTGGCCAATCATAGCACACCTCGCTTTTCGGAGCGATGCGCTTTTTAAAAAATCTGAGCATCTCAGAGAGGCGGGGCAAAGAGGAGACACAAACATCATACATATATCATGCAGCGTTTTTTAACCTTAAATCGTGTATACACATTGTCTTAATTAAATTATAATTTTTGTTTTAGCCATGTCATATTACCCCAATAACTCAGATTTGCAATCAAAAGTCAATATTATTAAAGGTATCAATGTCCTTTTAAACATAATTTTAACAATCGCCTCAATTGTTTCTGGTTTAGTTCTTCATTTTAGGAAGAACATCTACCAAGTTTATATTTAAATGAAGCACAACTGAGAACTCAACATCAAAACTCATAAGCTGTAAAAGACAGAGAGAAATAGAGTTTTCCTCTGGGTAGGTAACTGGAGCTGGGATTGAAAATGGAGAGCAGAATATCATAGAGACTCGAAGAAGGGCTCATTTGACACATTTTTTCGGACCCAGACATCTAAAAAATGTCTCGGATCAGTTCAGGTTCACTTTTAAATGTTTTTTTTTTATGTCTTAACAAATTGTAATTATCGCCACAGGGCTGATGAGACAAAACAGTCTTCCCTCAATCATGCAAAGCAAATAACTCCTAATTCAACAACTTCTTCATTTGTATATTAAGAATATGTTCTGTTTACAAGACACAACTGCAGTCATCTTAAGTAGAACTTAATTACCGAAAAAAGGAAGATAAAAGGTTTGGAAACATTTAGCATAGAGATTGCACACAGGATCATCAAAGCTTGTACACATTATATTACATGAAATGTCAGAATTGCTTCTTTTCCAGACACACTCACACATTCTCAACCCATCTTGTGTATTCCGTCCACAGAAATCTTTCATCAGCCAGAAGAAAAACTGCCAGAAGGGAGGTAAGAAAACCCAACTCTTGTAATATTCCTCCTGTCTGTGTCTTGTTAGCTTGTGTGTGTGATAACTGTAGTATCAGCACGCTCGTGCCCTCATGACCTTTTCTGTTGTTAGACGAATTAATGCCGACACGCCTCTATGCCCAAGGTACTTGCCATCTCCTCCAAACACAATGAACAGTAGCCGTTGCTCGCTCGCTCGCTCTCCCAGGCTGTCGAGTGGCAGTGTAATAATGATTTACACGAATGAGTTACTCAGGACAGATAGAGACAGTTTTATTGCCACTGTGATAAAATCGCAGAGGGTGTAATGTAGTTTGACAAAAAAACATGCTTGAATTAGACCTCTAAAACCAATTATCGGCCATGACAGAATGACTTGTCAAGATGTCCGGGAGACTACGTTGATATTTATGTGCTCGGAATTGAATCATTTTCTCTAAAGATAAATATTTGTAATTAGTGGTGTCTGCTAAAGCAAGCATAACTTTAACTGATGGTCTTATAGGGCTAGGGGCTTGTTTTAAATGTCTTGTCACGCTTAGCCAGACTTTCAAATACGGCAAAAATAGTACATAATACATGTAGTTCACTAATGCAATGCACATTTTCCACATTTATTCACCCTCGTGTTATTTTAAACCTGTGTAGTTTTCATGTGATTTTGAAAAGGGGTAAAAATTTTAAATTACACAACCACATTAGTTGAGTGTAAAATAACATGAAAACCATGTAACATTACTTTACACATTTTCTTTATTGTATGTTTTTTTTCTGGTGCCCCAGCTAACGGAATATTACCAGTTTTTACAGGATTTTTACAGTGATATTCGTGGCCAGAATTTGGACGCAATTAAGAAAGATGAACACAATTTTCTTAAGCATAATTAATATCATCGCTCTTATTTTCACATCCAATGATCTGCAGTAGTTATGCTTTTAATTAAGACCCATAAAATCTGCTTCATTTCACTTCATAGTTGGACGCTTTTATCAACAGTTACGAAATCTGTGTTGCATTTTACACCATATCTGATAGTCTAAAAAACACTAATGACATCTAAAATGTTCTTTTAGATTGGACTTTCAGCACATGAGAGGTTTTTTTTTAGTTGTCCAAGTTAAACCTTTCTTTGTCTGTGGTTTCTCATATGTTTTTCCGGTCTTTTGGAGCTTGCTCCTCGATCACAGAGCTGCTGATTGATTCATAACTGTACAGAGGAATTTCTTAGAAACTCTTGGCCTGAGCCATCGCGTGGCAAAAGTTGCCCTTAATACCTACTGCCTGTTGGGTACAAACTTGTCTTCCTCTGACCGAGGTGGAAAATGTTTTATTTAAACCTATCCTTTCTGACCCATTACAAAGCACCTACTGACCTATAAGCCTCGTCCATTAAGTCACCAGTGTTTTTTTTGCCATTATCACTTGTTCTATTTCTTGAACTCACAGAAATACTGAAAGGGTTTGAATGCTGCCCCTGCTGCTGAGATATTTTGACACAAGAGAGCAAAACAAGTAAAGAAAGAGGTTAAATACATAGAACATGTTTTAGGATAAGGGTCATGACCCTTTTACCCTGGCATTAAAGTAGCTCGGTAAGTCATAGTGTCTCATTTGAATTTAATGCATTTGGTTGATGTAAGGATGCATCTCGCTCTGTTACCCATGCAGCGCTGAAATCTTGTAAATGCACTCATAGAATCCACTGTGATAAATTTATCAGTGTCTCACTCACACCGCTTCAGTATTTGATGAATTAAGGGTTCAAATATGAGACAGACTCAAACCTCACGCAGGAAAATCTAACAACGCTATTTTCGCTTTTGACATTGAATGAGAGTGATTTGATCAGACTGCATCTCTCATATCCAAATTACCCCCAAATTCATAAATGAATCGGAGACTCCAAAGGACAACGTTACAGATGAAAGACATTGTGAATGAGACACTGAGCTCTAGCTGGAGTCATCTTATAGCCTACACCCTACAGCAATTGTAAAAATTCTATTTTGTCTCATTGCTCCTTGCACTTCATTGTTTCTTTTATTCAGGACTTCCAGAATAGCCACAATATACATGTTTTATGGTTTAATAAATAAATTCTTGTAAAAGTAAATTTACCACATATCATGACGGGAGCTTTTAAAAACAGGTTTGGATGTTGTTAATGCTTTTTGGATTGTAGAAGCTAAACCAACTGTCTTTTCAAAAACAGCCTATCTTTTAAACAGTTTTATTTTCACCATCAAAATGAATCAAATAAAAAGTGGTTTCAAACTTTCATTTTCAATTTTCATGAGTACTTCACAAATAGATAATTGTCTCTCAGTTTAATTTTCAATTATACGTGTTTGGGTAATTGTTTCAGAATTTCTGATTTTCAAACAAACACAAATGACTTGTTTTACTAATTTTACATTTATGTGCTTGCAGCTGGATCGTACCATTATCGTCGGTGGCAGAGGTTTACAGTGCGTTCTACTTTTTATGTCAGATCACAGTTACCTTTGCATGTTAACCAAATTTTCTGGACAATGAGTGAGTCGAGTGCACTTGATTCATATGAAAGTGTGATGAGTCGGTTGGTAGAAGAGCTGGCATACACATGCAAACAATTAAGAGAGGTCCTACAATATGCACAATATGGACTCGGGAGAGGTTCCAGGATTTCAATCATTTCTAAATTTTGTGCTTTGAGGAACATTCATCATTTGGATTACGTAAGGCTAGGAAGAGATGGTGTGGATGCAGTTGTTCGACCAGCAGTTACTTTTTGCGGCCCTGTGTGTGGCCGGACCATGATGACTGGTATGTTGTGAGCATCAGGATACAAGCTGTGAGACGCTCTAGCACAAATAACACCTCAGTTCACTTAAATGCATAGAGAGGATACTGCTCGCCAAACGAATCCCCATGTCTATCACGCTGAGTATGCTGGTCACAAACTACACATGGACCAAAACGAAAAGCTTGTGGAGTGATTGAAGTGGTTGCCACTGATGGTTTTAGTGGAATTTTGGGGGGATTTTTGGTAATGCCTATCAAGAATAACCTTATTATTTACGATGAGGTGTACAGAGAAATCTGTCATGGTCTCGATGATCAGCTACGAGTCCATCACAGGTGCACGTTTTATTTATGCATGTCAACAATCTATGTCAATAGACCTCCTTTCATTCAAAGTCAGTTAAAACGGAACCACACTGCAGAAAGAAAATGGGTTGAAATCAACTCTCGAATAAACTATCCAATTAAGCATAAATTGCATGCCTTGGTTAACAATGGTTTCTTGGACATTGATGACCCTTTTTGGAAGCACTGTGTTTCTTCTGTTGCTTTAAAATGTTGGATGGTTGGGTTACAGATTTTTGTATTTCATCCTGGAACGCACATACAATCCCATCCAAAGGGGTGCCAGAAGCTCTTTTTGCAGACCATCTCAGAACCTCTCGGATCCCATCTCCGTTCCATCCACCTGCTGTGGACGTTGCTATTGACTAAATTAGGTATGGAGGAACTCTGACTTGTCCCGCATAATTCGGACGAGACCCCCTCGATGGTAACAGTGACCTTCAGGTGCAGAGGGAAATGTTGCTGTTGTCAACCTGTAGTTAGGATTAAATGTTTTACGCTTGTCTTTTAGGTCACAGTGATCTTTTCTGGAAGGGTCTGGAGACATATGTGAACATCATACATAAACTAGAGCAATAGTATGACTTTTTGTTTTAAGTTTTTATAATGTTCTTTGTTCTGTCTTTTGCCACTCTTGAAATGGAACATGTATGCTGTTAACTGTTGGAGCAATTTTTGAGCCTACACATGAAAACGCATGTTGGAACTAAAATGACGATAACTCAGGAATTCTTTGGAGAAAAAAATGAAGGTATGTTGTTTATGTAGGTTAATTGTAAAAAAATAAGTTTATGTTTTTCTTAGATTTAAAAATATGGGTCGCAAAAGGATAACAAAAAATCTAAGCACACTCTTTATAAAAAAGAATCAATTACTCTCCCTACGTATATTATTTTAAAAACACCAAAGAGATCTGTATTCTAGAGTCTTATACCTTTCCAATGATATATATGCCAATGATTCGATTAGAAATTACATGCACAATATTGATGCAAACTTAGGTGTCAGGTATACGGAACGGATGACAGTTAACACGCTACTGCTACACTACAAGGACATACACCTGCATTAACATGATTTATTTTTTGTACAGTACTCATAGCCTATCACCAGCTATGCACTATCAATATGGTAAACTGGGCATTGGTGTTCATATTAAACAGAGTAGCAGTTTTATTCCTTTCAACTGTATACATTTACACCACTGTATTACAGAGGCAAAAAATATATATAGCACTATATATACCACTGCATTTTCAGATGATAGTAAGGGTATGATAAATTGTGATATAAAAAGTAACTAGAAAATATGTCAGACTTCATTTTCAAAATTGGTGATTTTTTTTTCCTGCAAATGTTTATGGTCTGAAAAATTGTCTGACTTTTTTCATAAAAATCTGAAACAATAATAAATAAACCTTTTTTGAATTTGCAGAAAAAAATGCATCACAAGAATGCTGAAAACTGAGCTTTTCAGAGTACAATGGTCCACAGCGTGGCAAAGCTACAGTGCAACTAGATTATAATGCATTGCTGTAGATTATAGTTATAGTAAAATATCTGTTATTCTGTCTTTGGTCCTCTTGAACTGCTGCATGAAATGGTCCCACGCTACACTTCAATGACACACACCATACAGTAATATTTAGCAATGCAATGTGAATATGGTAAACTGTACATGGGTTCAAGGGCACACACAACTTGCACTAATGACAACAGTTTATTTCATGCCGTGTGTAATGTTGCCGTGTTTGAAGTAAGCAGTCTGCCAAGTTGTAAACCCGAAGGTGAATGAATAACACAATTATTGGCTTGGAAAAAAGAGAGTCCACTCTGAATCACGAGTCGTCCCTAGTCCGATTTGCCAACCACAGCGGATTTACGTTACTACATATAGTCCTGGCCTATGTTTTGCTAGGACTGCACGCAAAAACATCAACCTTCTCCCCCAAACCCTGTAGCTTGTGAGCCTCATTCGCGGTAGACCACAGCAGACTAGACCATCTGACCAATCACATCAGACTAGGCTACCAGATAGGGGGGGATTAGCCAGATGAATCAAGGAACGAACCATATGAGAGTCAGTCACGAAGTAAATGAAGAATAATTCCTTATTATTTCGAAATAACCGTCTTTTTACACCTTCTCTGTATATAAACGTGTTGTTGAATAAAGTATGACCTTACTTCTTTTGCATAAAAGGGAGCTGTCATTATCATTTAGATAGGTCTGGATACAGGGGCCACACCCTGCCACCTGCCCAAAGCATGCAGTGATGACAAGCACAGAATTGGGAATGTTTGTGCACATCCTAGATGTTAAGGCATTTCTCAGAGAGGAAGCAATGCTTAATGACTTTGACACTTCAGCAACATTCTCTTTCAACTCTGCTATCACATCAACCTGTTGGACATCTGTCTTAATGTGGTCGACTGAAATGGTTAGCTAAATTATGTACACCTAACATCACAGGGGAAGAGTCAAATCATAACAAAACATACCAATGAGATCGTAGGAAATAGGAATTCACACGAATGAGCCACCTCGTAAAATAGATTTGAATTCCTATCAGATTGCGTTGATATATATTAATAGGCCTACATACCCCTACAAATATTTACCATGGTTTTACTACAGTTAAAACCAATAAAACCATGGTTACTGTTGTAAAACAATGGTTATCACAAAATAACTATGGTTTTGAAAACCATTTTTTTTGTAAAAAATATTGTAACCGATTTTCGTAAGGGTATGCAAGATACCGCGTATTAAAATAGGCTACATTAGTCGTGCTGACTGACACGAAAAAAGGGGGAAATTTGTGTCAGTAAACACAAATTAATAGATTACTGTTCGTGATAATGTCACGAATTCCTGTGAGACATTGTTGATGAGACTGTGTTGGTTATTCTCGTAATAGTACAAGCAAAATTGCTTTGGATTTTTTTAAGTGAACAGGATAAAAAGGAGGCTGTTGTTGTACTTTATGAGCCATGACAAAACAGGTCACAAAACAAGTGTCAGAACATTAGTTGGGAGTGTTTAATTTGTACAGAACAATGTCTGGAGAAGTTTAGTCTGGACCTAAACTGGCCACAAAAATGAAACGCACACCAATTAGCAGTTCAATTTAAAGATGTCTGACACCTCAACGTATCTTTTTGTGAATTGGTACGTGTAGTTGTGTGTGTGCCGAAGCCACACAAGGTACAAGACAGGCACGATTGGTCAGAGTTGAAAGGAGCAAATATAAAACCTCAGTCGTCACCAGCATCCGGAACACAGGGGGATAATGACTGTGTCCGTGTCAACAAGCTGATAAAACCGCACGCTTCAATTCACACGTCAGACAGCCTGCAAAGCTGCAAGTCCAACGTGTCTCCTTATTATTCCGGGAACCATCTGGTACCCACACAGCTGCCAAACGCGCCTGGCCAACGGCAGCCCGAGGGCAATGCCACTATCATCACACTCCTCTGTGACTCACAATCCAAGACAACCTGCTTTTCCGTGCCATGTCTGACATGGAAATTCTGTAAGACTTCAGCCAATCAGATCAATCAAAACTACAATCCTATGACCCGCAGACTTGGAAAGTGATACAGTTCCGTCCTCCGTCTATAGATGGCAGTAGAGCTACAGCTGAAGGGGTGCCGTTGTAAATTATTCAAGATTTTACAGGACAGGTTTTTGTTTATTCTTTATATGCAGAGTTTGGGGTGTAATGGAAAGTTTTGTGGGCGAGAGGGTCATAATTGTGTTTTGAGGATGAAGCAAACTTGACGACATATTAATTTGTGTCTTTTCTGCCAGTACAGATTCTGCTGATAAAGGACCAGGCTGACTTATTTTGCTATTAATTAGTTTTCCCATGTGCAAGCATCGGATTGGCCAGTCTTGTGTGTGTGTGTGGATGCAGTGTGATGAGTCATTGCCCATATGGATAATTTACTGTTCTCATTTTGCCAGTAGTGAAAATATCTGCTTGGTCTAAAATGGGTGTTTGGGGTAGTTTATTAGCACAGCCATATTGATTGACGGTAGAGAATTTATTCATTATATTAAACATCATGAAAACACGGTGACCATTTTTCAATTTTTATTCAATCAAAGTTAATTTTCTAAAAAAAAACACAGTGCTTAATTTTTCTTAAAAATAAAAACGTTTATTTAACAGTTTAATTTATATTTTAGTATTTTTCCATAGAACGTATCCACTATTGACTATCAGAACAAAGGCATTTATACAGATTGGAAACAACACAAGGGTGAGTAAATTATGACATAATTTAATGTTTTTTTTAACTTAAAGTACATAAAGTTAGCTGCAATTTTATGTTTCAAATTGAGATGGAGAAATATAGAAAAAAGTTACAGATTTCTGATTAAAATGTAGATTTCTGCTGCTTCTCAAGCATCCCTCCTATAGATTAGACATGTCTAATGATTCAGAAAATATCTCAACACTGTCTCAAACTGTGCTTAGATCTGTCAAAATATCAAAGTCTCATTTCCAAAATCAGAGATTCACCAAACTTAAACATCAAAGAAAGTTGTTTAAGAACTCCATTAAGGCTCCTGATGGAGGAACATCATAGCAGAAATATTTTCTCGAGGAGTTTTGTCTCTGGTGTTTTGTTGCGGTTTCAATCCCTTTTGAGATAAGAGGAGAGCTGTGGCAACAGATTTGCTGAAAATAAAATAGATATAAACAGAAGAAAGTGAGCAGAAATGACAGCAGTGGGCTGGAGGCAGAGGTTTAGGGTAGAGATCGCAGGACAGGGAGGAGCTACTGTAGATCACGACAACAATAAACAGTTTTCTTCCTATCTCTCTCTATGTTCCACACAGATCTACCCACAAGGCATCTCGGGGCGCAACATGAATATCAGGGGAAACAAGTCGGTTTAAGTGAAAGTTTTACTTCTGTAAAGGATGTGAAAGGATGTAAGTGAAGTGAGTAATATATATATGTAAACAAATATATGAAAATATTAGAAAATGTCTTTACACAACCTGCTGGGTCATGTTTTCTAATTGTTTATTCCTATGATTATTAATAAAAAAACGTTTATGAAATACCTGTAGCATGATGAGGTCCTATCTTTCTGTGGAATAGATCCTTTTTTCTAGGTCACTTTCCCTGAATAAATTTACATTGAGTCATTCGGCAGACGCTTTTATCCAAAGCGACTTACAAAGAGTTTAAGGAGCATAATACAATAGGTACAAAGTTACTAGTTTCAACAAAAGCTAGACCTGTTGAGAGACAGAGAGAAGGTTGGATTTTTTTTTCATTTGTCTGTCAAGTATTCACAGAAGAGATGGGTTTTTAGTAGTTTTTTGAATGTTATGAGAGATGTGGTTGACCGGACCGAGATAGGAAGAATGTTCCACCAGGAAGGAGTTGTGAATGAGAATGAGAGAGAATGCGATTAACTGCCCTCATGGAAAGGCAATACAAGACGGCGCTGGTTTGCTGAATGCAGGGATCTTGATGGGATGTAGGAGTGCAGGAGGGTGTGAAAGTATGCAGGTGCCGATCTAGTGATAGTCCTGTAGGCAAGTATTAGTGACTTGAATCTGATAATGTTAACTTTTATAAACATGAGAGACTGAGTCAAATAATAAATTTTCTTACAAAGTAACACAAATCACAAATATTATTGATATATTTATTTATTGGCTATAGAAACCATACACCTTTATATTTGGCACTAGCCATTTTCTTTGAATCATCTTTTCAAAATGATGCCAAAATGTTATTTATATATACATTCTTGCAAAGTAAAATGATCACATATTTTTAGAAAGACAAATAGCTCTACTGAGCTTTCAGCCTGTATGTGAAGAAATGTAATAAGATAAAATTGCCTCCTCCACTCTTTCCAACCTTTTATTTCGGTGTAAAACTTTTCTTAAGTGGAAAAACTTGGTGCACTTTTATTTCCTTTTGCTGATTGTTAAACTACACATCGCTCTGTAGTTACACTGTACAATGAATGTGTACGATTCGACATCCACTGTTGAAGTGCTACTGGCCTTGTAATGTAGATATGCAAATTCAACATGAATATGGATGTCATGTTAATTTGCCTTCCAGTTCCATTACCTCTCTTCCTACTGAACAAATCAAACGCAGGCAGCTCTGTAAGCAGTCGTTTGCTTTGTAGAAAAAGACGCAACCCCACTAAAGATTCTCAACAGGGTGTTTGAACTGTACAGACAACTGTCCCGCAGTAAATGTTGATGTGTGCAGAAACTGTTCAAAGCAGCGCATCAGTTCAAAGTGTCACATTTCTGCAATATGAATATCACTAACACGTCCATACTTCTTTATCCAACTATTATTTATGTTATTCTAATGCCAAGCATTTTTGGGAATTTAGGCAAATGCGGTGAAATGGAAGGCCTGAAACAGAGATGCATTAGATCTAGAGGATTTGGGGATAATCAAGAAATCCAGGCTGATTGTTGCCCAAAACTGTTCAGTCTGGATTTAATGACAAATCAGATCTCTGGTTCTGTCATGATTCTGTCCTTCTTGTCATGAGTTTTCTAGGTCTGTGGACATAGTCGTGACAGTACCATGTCGTTTGTGCCTGTTGTGTTATGTGTGCGACACGTGGCCTTTGTTGTGACTTTGCACCGGGTATCCTCCTGTAGCATCTCTAAGCCCCGCCCCCTTGTTTCCCCATAATCTCGTCATTAGTGTTTCATTCCCTTCACCTGCACAGTGATACTGCCCCTTGTTTGTATATATATTGTCTCCCTATTTAAGGCCCTCCTGTTCTCTGTCCCTTGCGTTGCGTTATTGTACAGTGTAGTCAAAGTCCCCGTCTGGTTACCTTGTTCCTGCCTTGTTTCGTTTGGATTATTCTCAGTGTTTTATTTTTGAGCTTGTTTTTGTTTTGCCCCTAGTGGCGTGTTTTATATTTTTACATTGTTTTGAGTTCCTGTTTGTCCCATCCAGGGTTTAGTGTTTAAATTTTAAATTAAAGTTTTTTAGTTTCACATGGCTGTATGCGCTTGGGTGCTGTTTGAGATTCATGATTGGTTCATTTCTGGTATGTTTGACTCCAACTGAAGATACATTTGTGAGTGTTTTTGACGGATTTTGACATATAAACATTACATATTTTTGACATGTTCATTTAATATTATTATGGTTTACAAACATTTGAAGATCCCCAAAACCTTGCATTATAGATGTTGCTACAAAACTGTCCCATGCTCTTGTAAGACAGTGAATCAACAATAAAACAACAATAACACCAATAACAATAATAATGAATTTCAATTAATAATACAATTATTTAATTATAATTAATTGACATAATTCTTTACACATTCTAATATATTATTAAAGTATATTCTTAACGTCAACCAGATGTTATAGTTTACAACATGCATTTACTTTCTTACTTTACTCATTTATTTTATACTATTTATAATTCAAAGCGGCCATTCCCCGCAATCGCATTTTTCAAACTTTATTTAGTGTGTAATATTGCTATTATATCATAAATAATACCTGCAAAAGGATAAAGCTTAAAGTTAAATGCCAAGCGAGATATTGTCTTTAACAGAATTCACTTTTCAAGGACTACAGAGAATGGCTGGAATTGACTACAGCCCTCTCCTGGGTACATGATGTCACTATTCCGAGTGCTTTTAATAACATCCGCCCGAAGAAATATGCTAGAAAAGGGGACGAGGCCTTCCTTAGAGAAGACGAAACGCCGCTGGAGTAGTGTTTGGTTATTACAGATTGCAAGCATTTGACTGAGCTACTCACTAAACTACTTTCATCACAGTCCTATAGCTGGTTATAAGAATTCAACAACACACATTTTTAGATAACCAACGGTCAAATAACAGCTTCCATGGCTTTAACATCGGCTGTGAAAACTGTTCTGTGTATACACTGATATTTTTTCTGTGTGCACATACCTCTGTCCAAAACAATTCTATGGAACGTCCTCTGAAGTCCTGCTTGCAGTCTCCTAATCAATCTGCTTGTTTTATTATTCAACTCGAGTCCAATATAAAAAGGCAAAACTAAAGCTTCTGTTATTAGTGATAATGGGTCTGACTCTATTTGGTCCGGTGTCATTTCCCTCACCATAGTAGAAAAAACGCAATCTATAACAAAGATTTACGTTTGTGTATTCACTAGCAGACCTCAGTTACACTTCAGCCATCCGCATATTTTCAACTGATGAATTGAAGTTAACGCCATTGTTACAGTTTATTACTAAAAGCCAAAGCTTATGAATTCACATGCACTAAGAGGGGGACTGTGACCAATCACAACAGCTTGAGGAGCAGAACTCGCTGATATGGTATGAGTGGGGACATCTTCACACACACACACTCTAAGCGTGGAACCAATCACACTTTTCACATTAATGGCAGAATTTTTTTTGTTTTCAAATGTCATTATATGGTTGAAGATGTTCTCAGCAAGACAATATAGATACTTAAATAATTTACCATTTGAGGCAGCGAGAAATTTATTTAATATGCAGCATTTTGCAGCTTTACCAATCAGAGCGTTTCGTAAGACA
This sequence comes from Triplophysa dalaica, assembly GCF_015846415.1. Lineage (NCBI taxonomy): Eukaryota > Metazoa > Chordata > Actinopteri > Cypriniformes > Nemacheilidae > Triplophysa > Triplophysa dalaica. The sequence continues at coordinate 14,324,359 of NC_079545.1, forward strand.
GGACTTTGAAGAATCCGGAAGCTAATCCAGTCGTTTCGTGAGAAGAGAGACAGCTGGACGATAGACTTGAAATATTTGAAGTATAAAGTGTTTTTTGAAACAAGAAACATGGACATCTATTGTTAAACACCCAAAAAACACAATCAAAGCTTCGAAAACAGAGGAAAAATTGGGGCCTTTAAATACTTATTTACTCTATAATTCCTTTTTTAGTCACTGTTTTAATTAGAACGATTATTTGTAGATAATACCAGTCCAAATGGCAATAAACTTGACACTTCTGAACTTAATAATAGTGTTTTAAAACACAAGGAAAAATAATATCAAGCAGAAGAGGTACAAGAAGATTTTTTTTTTTTTAAAGTCACAACTCAGCGAAAACATTATTTTTGATCTGTGGAGCTGATTGGTTATCAGCAAGTGTTTTAACTATTAACAGTTTCAGATGTTGTATGCTGTGCAAATCAGAACTACTTCTGCTTCTCAGTGCCTAAGGTTTAGTTACTAACCCAGACCTTTAACCACAGGGCTTTAAGGCTCGAGTGCTGTCAGTTTCTTAGCTCTTAAGCAGGTTGCAGGTGGTGTGGTGGTTAAAGCTGTGGTCTGATAACCCAAAGGTCCTACGGTTGAGCCCTGAAGCAGCATACAGTAGTTCCCTTATCAGCACTGAGCTCCTGAGATATACACTTAACCTCAGGTAAAACTCAAGGGAAATTACCTGTTCCTGTCATACGTCAGCTGCTTTGGATAAGAAGCACCTGCTAAATGAAAAATGCACTCATATTCTATTTTAAAAGAGATTATTATGAACAGAATAGAGTGGCAAATTACTATATTGGACTTACTTATATATTGCAGGAATACGATTGCAAGCTATTCCAAACAATCCTGCTGTCATTTTATTAAAAAAGCCCCTTATTGACGTTAAACTAGCGGTTCACCAAAATGCTGCATATTAAATAATTTTCACGCCCCCTTAAATGGTAAAAATTATTTAAGTATCTATATTGTCTTGCTGAGAACATTTTCAATGTGAAAAGCTTGATTCACTCGTCAGAAAATGTATTTCATGTGTCTAGAGGTGAATAAAAACCACCTGGTTATCTTTTCTCACAAATGTTTAAAACCTGCAAGTAAAATTTTGATGGAAAGCCAATGAAGTTGAAGCAATTAGCATTTCACATTAAGGCAAAGAAGTGCAGAATTGCTTATGACACATGACTGAATATTCAATCATTATGTTTTCAAATCCTCCGGTCCCTGTTTTAAAAACATTGGAGAATGGACATCTGCGCCTCACGCTGCCTCACATTTCAGCATGTACATCATTATAATTCAGCATTACTGTCATTAAAAATTCTATCATGTATCATCTCATATTGGAGCTGACAATGTGAAGCTGACACGGTGAAGCTCTAAAAAGCACCATGATTAAAGTAATGTAAAGGACTGGGATAATATGTCCCTTGAATTTCATAAAAACATTTCTTTAAAAAAATCTAAATAGTGACTGATACTTTATGTATAATTTTTTTAGCCGTTTCAGGGTAGTTGTAGTTTAAGTTATAATTTAAATAACTTTTTCTTAATTTTTAGCACTTTTTGAGTTTTTGTCTTTTTTATTATTTATTTATTTATTAGATTGCTTTATAGGTGTAATTGCCTTTCATATTTTAATTTTAATTTTTTAATTAAGTTTTCATTTTTTTCCGCTAATAATTTTAGTGCATCAGCCTAAACTTATTTTAGTTTCAGAGGTGACATTTCTTTTTCTTTCTTTTTTTTTAAATGGAGCTATCATGGTATGTCATGCATTCTGACTTCTTTATACTGTGTACAGACTATTCAATGCTTAACATGGTCAACCACAAACGAGTTGGACGTATGACTATTTCTGAGTATGAGTATTTCTGTATTTGATACACACTGTAAACCCAAATGTTCAAAATAATCAAACAGATTGAGTAATTAATAAGTATTATGATTATTTTTGATTAAATTGAAGTTTTTACTAAAACTCAAAAAAAAGATTTTCTCCTTGTTCAATTTACTTAATTTAAACAAGTTAATTCAACACAATTGGTCAAGACGGATTTCCAATCCCAGCATGCTCTGCGTCAGACTGCATTAGGAGAGAACATTTATAAATATGTTATTTATTTACATGTTTTTAGTAAAGTAAAAGACTTGATGGTGTTTAATGACTTCTCTTAGATATTTAGAAGAGTTTGACATACTTTTCAGTTTTGTGGTTACCATTTTTAAGAAGAGGGGTGCATGTGCTTAGGGTCTGCGAAGCTACATTTGAACTGTAACCTGTTGTGTTACCAGTGAGCAGGAACTGTGCTAATGCCAGTTCTGAGATCTGTCTCTTCTTGTTCTTGCTCATCTTGGGATGCATAAGTAAAAGTGTTTGATATATGCATATTAAGACTTGAAAAAACTGAAAGAATTTAGTGTATTTAACTTAAAAATGAAATTCTGTGTAGTTATTTAAGTTCTGTCTACTTAATTTCATAAAAAGGATCAATACAATATTTAAGTTACACTTATATTTGGTAAGAACTTTATTGTATTATATTACATTTATTATATTTATAAGTATTGTCAACTTATCCGGGTTAACAGTGCACTCCCCAAGCACTCAAACTTCTTTTGGAAGTTTTTTTTTCTAATTCTGGATCCCTGTGTCTGTAACAGTTCAACGTCTGCACATCCTCATCACCGGACTACACTTCGCATAATCCCTACTACCCGTGTCATCTGATCTTCATCACTGGACATTAGTTGATTATCCCAATCAACTATGTATCCCTCCTTCTCTGTTGTATTTAAATTCTCCCCTTCCTAGTGTTCTTTGTCCAGTATTGTTTGTAAATGTATGGTTATGGTTTGGTAATTTCCCCTGTTTCTATGTGGATTAAAAGAAAGACGTTTTGATTACCTTCTTGTTGTGAGTATTCCCTGCACACACCGTGATAGAATACCGGACCTTAAAACATGGACAGCTATAATATCTCTCCAGAGGCCATCCTCATGGACCTGAGGCAGGATGGTCGGCCTCTAGAGACTTATATTGAGGAATTTCTGGAGTTGTGTTATCAATTGAGTTGGAGCGATCAAGCTTTGAACCTCGCATTGTTGACCGGTCTTGACGACGATCTGCTTGTCCTCTTCATGCTTCCCGACGCAGATGAGTACCCGTTGGAGGACTTTGTAAATCGAGTCCTTCAAACGATCGGTTCCCGAGTTCTGTGTCGAGATGGCTGATGGGGACTTGAGCGAGGGTCGCCCAGTGTCGGTCACAAGAAAGGGGTTCGCTCCGACTCACTCTGGTACCACGACTCACCCCTCCACAATCAAGCTTTCCACTTAGCCTTGCCGCCAAGCCTCCAGATGGCATGCGGATTGGAACTCTCCTTGAATCAGCGGCCCTTCCGCTCCCGAGCCCGATGGTGGTTCTGTCTCCGAGCTTCCCCTGGAGGTTGAACTGTTTGGGGATTACGACTCTTTTTTTTTAAAGGGGACCTCGCAACACAGCCCGAGGAGCACCCCCTGGGATATGATGGACTTTTCCAGAGACCTTCGAGCCGGTCCCGCACAGCCATCCAGAGACCTTCGAGCCAGTCCCGTCCCCGGCCATCCAGAGACCTTCGAGCCGGTCCCGCCGGGCCGTCCAGAGACCTTCGAGCCCGCTGCCCAACCGCAAGAGCCCACTGGCCAGCCGCATTGGTTAGTCGCTGAACAGCCTTCGGCTCTGTTGGACTCCTCCCTCTCCCTGGCTACACCTTAGTCCTCGGTCCCTCTGTCTTCACCCTGGCTCCTTCGAAGTCAACACCCCCTTGGTCCTTCTGGCCGTTTACCTGTTTTCACCTGTCTCCCACCAAATTACGTCCCCCTCCTGAACACCCACCCTCCCCTGTTGGATCTGTTACGGCGTGAAGTCGTGCCTTTTTGAGGGCGGGCGTACTGTAAAAGTTCAACGTCTGCAAATCCTCATCACCGGACTACACTTCCCATAATCCCTAGCACCCGTCTCACCTGAACTTCATCACTGGATATTAGTTGTTTATCCCCATCACCTGTGTATTCCTAATTATCTGTTGTATTTAAGTTCTCCCTTTTCTAGTGTTCTTTGGCCAGTATTGTTTGTAAATGTATGGTTATGGTTTGGTGATTACCCCTGTTTCTATGTAGATTAAAAGAAAGACGTTTTGAGTATTCCCCGCACATCTTGTGACAGAGTCATCCCAGGGATCCTATTTATTTTATTGGCCAAAAGCACGGCAAGGTGAAAGAGCCTTCCCACGAGCCAAACCACAAGCGAGACCAGCTTACCATCAAGAATTTCTATGTCTTAGATATGGCTTCTCCAGATAGTGTTCAATGCATGCTGCACAAGCACTTTGACACAGAGACCACTACAGAACAAGTTCTTTCCGGACTTCTATCTATACCCTACAGACAGTTAGAAATCAAAATGGCAAGCTGCCCTCTTATTTGTCAGTGGATTTGTTAACATTGACAAGCACAACCTTTTATTGATACACCCTTGTGGACTACTGCTGAGCAAGATGTGTTATAACCTTTGAAAATATCATCCCAAGCGTCATTTTTCTGCTAACATCGTTTTCACACAAAAAGCCTCACGCTGGACTCACAAAGGATATTGCTATGTTCAGCAAATGATCATTTCAAGGATATAAGCCTTTAAATAATTGATTACAACAATTTACAACAACAACTTAAAGATTTTTCTCCTCCGCAGATCTGTTCTATAGGCTTTCGTTCTGGTTTTGACCCCATTCACACACAAGCTGGAGATAAAGCAGTCTGTTCTGTGTTTAAGCATATTTTATTATGTTTACCTTCATAGCTTCCTCTGCGTTGTACAAACGTATATTCTTTTGAAACAGGCATTTCTTATTTATAGGTACTCACTCTGTGTAAATAGCTTTCTTGCTGTTGCATCATCTTATCTAAATTTTGCTGTGATATGGAGGTTGTTCTCTATACTGTTGTATGTTTTTTATATAACAGATTGTTGCTGTTTTATTTTCAGCTCTCACGGGTCAACAATAACATGAATGTTATAAGGTAATTCACACTATTTACTAATTTATTTGTTAGAACATTTTACCAAAAATGTTAATGTGTTTCATTTTTATGTGATGTCACTGTTACTGTACCATATATGGGAAAGGAGGTTAAGTGATTTTTTTAATTAAAATCATGTTGATCTTGTGTTAACCATGGTTTTACGAAAGGAACCAACTTTTTTGGTTTTAACTGTATTAAAATTATTGTTAATTTTGTTAGTGTTTTATGTCCCACGGCGAAATACACATGTACTGTATACAGTTGGCAAAAGGGCATGTACGCACAGTATTTGTTTATAATTGCCACTTAGGTTTGATTGAATTATAAAAATATGAAAAAATATCTGGACATCTTTATCAATATCTTTGATTTTTAAACTTTTTATTTATTTTACTTTTTAAAAGCATTTTTTATAAATCTTATCTTTGTATTTATTTGTATTTAATTTATTTCATGAAATAACGCCATAGTGGAACTGTTCTGCAGGCTAAAATCACTCGCACGTGTTTGGTTTTCATGCGTGCGAGTTTGGGTCTGAAAAAACGCTTTAGGAAGTGGCTCAGATCAGATTGAAAAAGATTGGATTCCATGGGGTCGTCCTGTTCACACTGTCATGCAGTAAACAGTTCTGGGTCGCATATGAGCAAAAAAAAAGATTTTGATGGCAGTGTGAACGTAGTCTCAATTAATCTATTGAGACCAAATTAAAGATAACTTTTAATAAGAGAGGTGACTATGTTTCCCTATTCTTCATACATATTTCTGACGGGTACACAATGTAAAAGCAATCAAAGCAAATGAGATGCAAATACAAGACCCGACTGTTGCGTTCGCATTTGTTTCGTTTACAGAAAAGCTTTTCTGGGCTGCGACTTCTTTGTGCCACACAAAATGAGAACAATCCCCGTGTTTGCAGACTTGTCTAAAGTTGACATTTCATCTGTTTCTAAATGAGATTCGATGATAAAATACTCAGCACAAAGAGACTGGCTGCTAGGACGACATGCATAATTCAGCATAGTGTGTCTGTCGTTTTCTCTGTGTGTGTTTGCGTTGTGCGAGTAAGATAATTTGCTTTCCTTGATAGGCATTTATCAATTCACTCACAGATACTTCTCCAGCGCAACAGGGGAGCTTAATTTCTGCTGCGGTGCTGATGTGGTGATCTGATTCAAGCCCTCGCAGGGGCTCCGCCAACCGCGCCTGCCCGTGTCCTGTATGACCTATCCTTCAGATTGCTGAAGAAAGGTAGCCCAGGGAACAGAGGCATTGTGGGTATCCTGTGTCTGGGTTTAGGCATGTTTGAATTCAAAGCATGTGCCAAGGAAACGTTAGGACAGCAAAAACAATGAGACAACAACAGAGAGGTTGAGTGCTAATTGAGAAAAGCAAAACCGGTAAACATGTTGACAAACTCATTTTGAGGTGCATACAGTAACTGAATATTTTTTGGGGGTTTTAATCTCTCTGTTTTTCAAATTTGGCAAATGCTTTTATCCATAAGGGAAAAATCTATAATACATCTAATATTCATCAATAATATTCAATTGAGAGCAAATAAAAACTTTGGCTTATAGGGATAGTTTACCCCAAAATGAAAATTCTTGCATCATTTATTCACCCTCATATAATTTTAAACCTATATGACATTCCTCTTCTGCAGCACACATAAGAAGATATTTTGAAGAACGTTTGTAACCAAACATTGGACCCCATTGACTTTCACTGTATGAACACAAAACCTTAGAGGCATGTCTAAAAGTATCTTCTTTTGTGTTCTGGGTCTTGTGTCAGTTGCTGGGGCGGACAACAATGCAAGCAAAACCTTTCAAGTTTGCAAACGCAAGTATCTGTCACAATAGCTCATAATGCTTATGCTTTTTCAATTAAAAGATCTCATAATGTCATTGCTCCTGAGGAGAACAGCATTTGGATTGGTTGAGCCTTTGTTATGATTGCAATCAAAGATGAAAGCTATATGTCATCTTTGTGCTAAGCCTCTTTTTAACCTGAACTGTAATCTTTCATTAATGTGATGTTCCGCTGTTGGCGGTAATTTACCTTTTCATTTACCTGCTCTCTCATCACCGGCTACACCCACCACTGTCTAAATGGATATTTAACCTCCGTACTCCAATCGGGTTCCCATATGCTTTCCTTAGTGATGTTCATGACACTGGCAGTAAATTACATTATCAATCAGGGCAGCGATAAAGCAGATGTCATCACTTCCTGCTGGGCTGTTTGCTAAGGGGTTTGGGAGGCTGCCATGATGCACGATGGGAAATTTCCGTGACACATCAGTGAAATGTCTTGGTAGGGGAATTTAATTTTTATGTATTACACGGCTATCTTGACATACTGAGAGGAAAATGTATTGATTTAATGCACTGCAGGTTGCTTTGGCTAAAAGCTAGATACATACATGTAGATGTACTTGATGCTGATTGGTCAACCTTAACATTCGGAAACATTCGTTTTGCAGTATTGTTGGCAATTGACGATGGGACTGGATTTCTACTGCTATTGCTAGTCTCAGGTCTCTTATAAAAACGCAAAGAGTTGTCAAATTTTTATTTTTGTGTCCTTAACTCCTAGCCGTGGTTTTGACCAGACTGTACAGGCTTATCTCACGGTAAATAAATCGTACCAATTTTATATGATGATGATTCAGTATAAATTTGTACAATGGAAAAACAAAGAATTTTTGGAAAAAGCAAGCATGAAATTTGTAATTTTTTTATAAAAATGTTATTTTTTTTATAGTAACTGGTTACATATTAATGAAAAAAAAACAAAAACGTTACTGTCCACTCACCCTTTTATCATTTTTAACTTGTATGACTTTATTTTTCTTCAGAACACAAAAATACATTTTGAAGAATGTTGATAATCAAACAACAACAGTAACCCATTTACTTCTGTTCTATGGACTTAAAACCAATGCAAGTCAATAGGTACCGCCGCTGTTTGATAACCAAGATTATTCAAATATGTTCTTTTGTGTTTTGCAGAAGAAAGTATGTTATGCAGGTTTGAAATGAGAATAATTTGATTGAACTTTAAGGGACAGTGAAGTTTGCAACCAAATAAAATGATTAAAGTAACCCGTCACAGCAAACACTCACTGAGAAGAAATTACATATTATGATAATGTGCAAATAAAATCAAATGAATTAGCCACCGATTCAATAAAATGTTTGAATTGCCTTGAGATTCAACTATACTTTTTTCCTGTAATATTTCCTCAAGAAAAGATATTGGCGCACACAGCTCCAAATGAATAACGCTTAGGGCAGAGAGACATGACAAAACACGGTCGCATGCCATATATAATACAACATAAAGTCCCCATGCAACACAATAAACAAGAACAAAATGGCTCTGCTTTCTCCTGTGTACTGGCACACAGCAAATGAACAGGTTGAATGAATGGGCTGTGATTTGGCATCTCTTTTACTTTTGTTTTTCTTGGTATTTGGAGGTGGGTCATCATGCAGTTGAAAGCCTGGGGAGAATATGAGGAAAGACATTATTCATGTTGTCTTTGTGCTTCTCACATTAGCATGATAATTAAAGCTCAAACTCAATCACGTAATCACAGCACATAGAAGTGTCTTGGCAGGCAATGGTACTTAAAGGCAGAGTAGGTGATCCTGTCCAGAAACAATTTTTGTCATGCTGCTCGGAAATCTCTTTGAATCCTGATAGCAATCAATATGTAAAGTGGTCCAATGATATTTGTATAATTATATATCGTCTGTGAAAGGCATAGGACCAAAAAAACGTTTGCCCAATCATTGCAATCGCTCCGAACGCAATGATAGGTCGTGTGTACAGTTTCAGTCAATGTATTTTGCATCCCATTGCACATACTGTTCATGCAGACACCATACTTTATCAGCGTGGTCACATACGCTGTGCAGACGGAGCGGGAGGATGGTAGCTGGAACCTAATTTTCCCCTTGTTTAATCTGTGCAAGTTTGGAAGAGGCACTTGCGAAGGACAAACAAAAAGAATAACTAATCATAATTTCTGGACAGGTAGGTACATTTATGAAATTGGCTTTTTTCCAAAGCGACTTACATTGCATGATACTATATATTTGTGTTTGAGTATGTGCAATCCCTGGGATCAAACCCATGACCTTTGTATCACTAGCGCCATGCTCTAACCACTAAGCTACAGGAAAAGTGTACATTTTTATTTTTATTTTGATGGGTTTTGATTATGTTGCTTAGTTTGTAGACCCTTATGTATAAGCTCAACGACATTGTTACCCAGTGTCCAACGGGTTGGGAACTTTGCTGCATCTAATCTACTTTTAAAGCTGTTGTTTATGTTAGCTGTTTTCGCTGTTGTATTACATTTATTTACTTTTTAATGTAAGAAATTGATTGAAGAGCTTCTGGGTTGTGACCATTCATATGTTTTGGAGAAGGCGGGCCTCACCCAATCAGCCATTGCCCCTACTGAATCCCACCGTCAGTTTTTTCTACTGTTGTAGAAACTTTTCTGAAAGATGGCAGCAAGATTTGTAATTAAAAATATTCAATTGCTTGCAAACAGGATCAATTCAAAACAGAGTGACAATCATCAGTCTGCAGAGAGAGGAACCCTCTGTTATTTGCATTCCATCTTTACACCCCTACTCCTCCTTTCTCCACCAATCATCAGTCTCATTTTACATCATCCCATGCTATGTTTCATTCTCATCCACAGCTCCAAGGCCATCCACATCTTCCCTTCTCAATAACACAAGATATCATTCATTCTAGAAGCCTGGTTGTTCTTTGACCTCTACCAAAACCTCACGTAGGCCTCCTTTCCGCTACATTCACAAAGATAAATCAGTGGAACACTCCTAGTAAGGCACTAACAATCTCATACCTGTGTTAGTTAAGTAAGCAATGCATACATATTTTTACATCAGTTTGTAAAGCACACGTTTACAAAAACATAAATAATTTCTCCACTACTTATTAGAAATATATTTTCGATAGGTTTTTAGGTGGAAAAATGTGTGTTTCTCCAAAATGCAACTAAAATAAATACATTTACGGCGTGCATACAGTGTGGGATGCCCACTACTGTAACCCACCCTCAGATTTTTCTACTCATTAGAATGAATGCTATATGCATTTCCAGTGGAAAAATTGTATTTCTCCAAAATTCTGCAGTGAAATAAATCCATATATATGGTAGTGTGGGATGGCTCCTATAGAAACTGTCCGTTATTTTTTCTACTTATTAGAAGTTATTTTTCTATAAGCCTTCAAAGTGGAAAAATGCATATTTTCCCCCAAAAATACAGTTGGAATATTTAATATGACCTCAAAGACCTCAAATAGAATTGGCTTTTAACAAATACTGGAAGACAACATGTTCAAGTATTAATTCTCACATTAAGGACTGTACTTCTGTCATGACAACTCTCGGAGTGTTTAGCATGGTAGTGTGCATGACATAAAATGTATTTGGTCTTGGTGGAATAGATCTGCTACGCTGCTGCTGAAACAATTAAGGAGAATTGCTTCTGCCAATATATCCACAACATGCTGCTGTGTGCATATGAGGAATGCTGCTGCTGCTCATATAACATATGAATAAACCCCCATCAACGCAGGAGACACAGAAATTATAAATTCAAGCCGTGGACAGGAACGCCCCCAACAGATCTATCGCCAAGACATGTGTACTGCTGCTGCCCCGAAGGACTATGTGAAACGCATCTATTGCTATCTATTTGTGCCTGGGATTTCATGCTGACCGGCTAAATGCTAATGACCTGTGGGCTATGTGTGCCTGGGCTTTCATGCCGACCTACTTAATGCAAATGGGCTTTGACCATGTGTTCCTTGGCTTACCTCGCCAACCGGCTTAACACTAGTGGCTTATAACTATTTGAGCCTTGGCCACAAAGCCAACTGGCTTTTCACTGATGTCTATGACTATGTGAACCTTGGCTTTCATGCCGCCCCGCTTGATTCTAATAGACGCGCACTAAGTGCAATGTAATTTAACAATGACACGTTGCAGTCCAAAGATGAGACCCCAGCATCCACCCGAGCAATTTATCAAAATAAGGTAATTTATACTTATCTCGACCATTAAATCAATGAAGCACATAGTTCTGCCATTACACATATTTAGATAGCATGAAATTATTCACGGAGTATGGTGACCCCAGACGTAACAGGGCGACCCTGTACAACGCTGGTTGAGCGGCCAATTATGATATGATTTCGGTAAAAGAATCAGTAATTGGAAAGATTCTTTCCAAAGATGCATATATTGACAGTCTTGGATGTCATCTGCACCTCTTATCCTTGGCAATGATATCTGTATTACGATAGGTATAATTATGACCATGTATACAGAGACAGTTGCACACTGACAATATACAGAAAATATACAAATAACATTGACAATCAATCTGCGTCATTACGAAAGGGGCATGGTGAAGCTGGGAAATAAAGAGTTAAAATGTACACCGTGTGACACTGCACAAGCTAATGCTATTTAATGTATTCTTTCATGGCAATTTACGCCGCTATGGCACTCATCGCTTGCCAGTGGTAGCCACGAAGTTCGGATGACATCAAGTTAACAACATATGCATGGATTTAGTTACGGGTAGGCATGAATGCATAATATGGGCATAACCATGTTGCAGACATGAGCATTCATCAATCTGTCTTCCTGTGCAACCCTTGACCAGTCCATGTGGACGACAACTTGGTTACTAGGACAGCTGTATACCAGTAAAATACAAACGACCAAGAGTTTATTCATTTTGCCGTTTCCATATAGTTACTTCGGCATGTTTGAGCGATAGCTCTAGGCTACATGTTGCTCGTGCTGTACCAACGCATATGTGTAAAAGATTGTTCACTTATCTTAGGTCTGGTTGATTCTGAAACGTGCTCCCTCTGAAACGCCCTGCACTGCTGCAACAATCACTTGCAGAGATTTAAACGTAGCAGCAATCTCATTGGCTGCAGATACAGAGGGAACCAATCACTTCACCGCTTAGTAGTTATTATGTCGGATAGGTTTAGACTTTAAGACTGCGCTGTCTAGTTTCATGGCAGAACTAATCATTTCCTAATATGACTGAAATATTATCATCTTGTGTTGTGTTGCTCTCATGTTGTTACTCAATGGCTACATTTTTTTTTGTAATTCTTTCAGGTCTTAATTTACCCAATGGGGATATAAACAGGAACTTCCCGTGTCTGGGTGGTATGGTAAGTGACCCCTGTGGACAGCAGTTCAAGGAAGTCTTTTCTTGCTCCTAAAATAGCAAAAGGAGGTAAAGGTGTCTGATTGTGTGGAAAACTTCAGGAGTTTTCAGGAATGTATGCAGAAATACCCTGAACTCTATCCACAGGAGGATGACAAAGACAGATACTACACCTACTGAATCCACTTCAACAGACTGTACCATCTCCTGATTCTGAATCAACGATCACAGAAAACCCTGTAGCTAGCTAATGTTATTGAATAAACAATTTCATGAACCAAAGTTCAAGGACAGTGTGTTTGAAGGGATTTAGGCCAAAGTTTCTGTACCAGGTACAAACAGTAGGGGGCAGAGGTAAACCAGAGCTGCCTTACCTGCTAGGCTAGTGAATGCAAATATCCATTACTTAAGACTGTGGTGGGGTGTTTTAACTAAAGGTAAGGAGTGAATAATTTAATTTATCATCTGTTACAAAACAAGCCATTGTTGACTTTCCCAAAAGTCAACAATGGTCACAAGTTCTGTCATTTCAGCATAGTTCAACGATTTAAAGGTTTCACAAAACCATCGTCGCAAACAGCATCGCAAAGTTGTGTGATTGAAACTTCAGGTCTAGAGCTGTGGTTATAAGCCTAATTTCTTATTTTTATGACATGTAGACTTAAAATCATCAATCTTTTGATCAAAGTAAGCAAGCAACATGCAGTGCATTCCATATCCATCATTCTAAATATATACAAATGCAATTTTACATCCTTTAGATTTCAAGAAAAGAAAAGCGAAGTTGTTTGAAAAGTGTGCATGCGCATAACAACTTGGTTCAAACAATCGATCTCCCACAGTGTTACCATGTTTTCGGGAGACAGTCATAACTACATAGTTAATTTCCGCTATGATGCATCGTACCTACTCTTACCATGTAATACTTTATCTGACTGTATGAGTTCAAAACAAAGTTTACACACTTAAGACATAAATCATATATTTTGATGTGTAACAAATAAAGTGAAATTGCTTTTACAAGAGCACTTTGCCTTTCAATGTTGTCTTAGCTAACACCTTCATCTTGTTGTATTGCATTTAGCAATTATAATGACTGGGTCTACACAAAAGCACTTTACATGTACTATTTATACATGTGTATAACTGTGATTGCAAGCACACAATTGTCTTGCTCTTGAACATTCACAAAGAGACTTCTTCACGAAGAGTCCTCCAAAGCAAAGTGTGCATTGCGAATATGGTCCATCATGGCATAAAAAGATTAAAAATAGCCGCCAGGACTATGTCCAAGCGAGACTTTTATCGGGTGAATCCACAGTCATTTCTTCTTCATTAACCATTCGATCGCCATCGTTCATGCATCATGTGAAAGCAAACATGTTTGTTACCCACAGGCAACATTGTACAATAAAAAACATAAGATTCTTTTTCCTCTGAGACTGAGTTTATTTTCCACTCTGATGCTGCTAAAATCCATCAAACGTGGGCTCTTACATAAATGTAGACATTATCATAACCTTAATATTGTTGGAAGAGGTGAAGCTTTATATTTCACTCGACTGGAGAACCTCGCCTTCAGCTAGTACCCCCGCTGTGGTTGCTCACATGCAGGCCTCTTTTGGCCTCATACATCATGCATTAGGTGCTTTAGCTGCAAGGTGAGATGGGAAAGTCACTACAGTTGAAATTAAATACAGTGGTTGAAACCACAACGTCAAAGATTGGCATACTGCATACTGTTTTTATATGCTATTCAACCTCATGAAGGTCAAAATGCCCCTAAAAATACATTAAAGGGGCCAAATATTGGCACCTAATAGGACTGTTTATTTCTGACAGGTGTGTGTGGTTAGGAAGACATGACGAGAGCCGTGAGGCGGGGACGGTGGCGTGATTGATAGTTTGAATCAGACGAGAGAGGACCGGGCCCACACATGTTTGAATTTTATTTATGTTCTTGTGTTTTACTTCCGTGTTTTTGTTTTGTTCGTTGTTGTTATTATTTATATTAAAACTTTGTTTAAGTGTCTTCCGGTTCCCGCCTCCTTCCTTCCTTTTATTGAACCTCGTTACAGTGTGTTTAAACAAATAGCCTAATGAGATCATGGCGCACCATTAGAGGCCGCCGGCCACTCTCATTATTCTCTGCGCATTCGGGTTAGAAATGATACTGGTATGATGCAGGAATAGGGCAGGAAGCTTTTTCGAATGCCCTTCTCAAGAGAAAACTCTGGGTCTATTCACACATAATTATAAACCGAGATGCTTTCTCATCTTAAATCCATTCTCACAAGACTCCATGTGTGAAGGAGACATGCCGGTTTCTTGCAGCGTGGCATTTGTGCTCTCACACCTTTAGAAGGGAATAATTACATGTGGTATTGAGCGTGGTGAAAAAAGCTTGGGGAAAAAGTGTAAACGTGCCTCAGAATAGCAAATGCTCCAGAGGCATCACAAATCCTTAAATCAGATCACAGCTAAAGAGACTTCACTTTTATATCTTAGCAATTGCTTAAATGTTGGAGATGCTGCTTATATAGTCTTGGCTGTGTTTACAGTGCATGTCATTTTGTCTTTAAATACAGCAGATCATGAAAGAAAACAGAGGGTACTGTAGTATCATCCTTGCCTTAGTTATGGTAAGGCAAACATTATAATTATATGTGAAAACAGTTGATGACTTTGTAGGGTTCAAATTAGAAAATATAAATAGATATTTTAGTTGAAACAAATGTATTTATGTGAGTTATCACGGCATGATTCTTTCATCATTTTCTCATCTAAATGACTTTCATTCTTCTGCCGAACACAAAACAAGATTTTTTTAAGAGTGTTTCTAACCAAACAACAACGGCCCCATTATATGGACACAAACCTACTGAGGCATATCTCAAAATATCTTTTATTTTGTTCATAATACAGGTTTTTACTGATATGAGGCTGCATGATGATCACATAATGTTTATTTGGTGTTTTAATGAAATAAATATTTGCAGTTCAACTATATTTGTTTACACGTTTTTAAACTGTCTTTCTCTGGTTTGTTTTGTGCAGTATGAGTTCTGATCAGTTGAGTTGGAGAGGTCACTGGTGTATATCAGGTACATCCATGTTTAATTTAACAAATTCAATTCTATATTTTATAAAAACAATGTAGCATTTCCCCCCATGATTTTTTGTTATCAGGGGCGGACTGAACAGTAGGACATTCTGTCAAAGTCCCACCGATGGCCTACGGCAGTGAACAGGTGTGGACTGGCGGACATATTATAAATATGAATGCACGTGACGCGGAGGTATTAGTCTGAGTAAAGTATAGAGCAGGGGCGCCAAAGTCAGACCTGGATGGCCGGTGTCCTGCAAAGTTTAGCTTTAATCAAACACACCTGAACAGCTAATCAAGGTCTCACAAAGCAGACTAGAAACTTCCAAACAGGTGTGTTGAGCAAAGTTGGAGCTAAACTCTGCAGGACTGTGGCCCCCCAGGACCGACATTGGACAACCCCGGTATAGAGGTATTAGTATAGAGTCGGACACGTATGCATGTAACGTTACACACACGTTACATACAACCAACCCCACGTCAACAGATTTGGTGGAGGGCCGATGCCATCAAACACACCCACACCTGTTGAATTTTGCCGGAATAATCCAGGGCAGAATTTGCATCCCAGTCCGCCCCTGGTAAATCTTATGTATTTTTTGGTGTTGGGACTATAACGAAAATTACAGTAAATCAAACATACTTTTTAAATAGTCATGTTCATCATAATTACTTACACCATCAAAAGTTTTAGAAACATTTGAGCGAAGTGTTTCTCATTATCCCGAAAGGTTTTTGATCTGATGGTATAGTGGCAAAAACAACGTTGGATTTTTCCTGTAACCCCCTGTTACTGTTTTCGACCACCGGGAGAGTGCAAGTGCAGGGTCAGACTCACAGCCCGAATCCAAGAAATTCCAAGAGTGTTTGTAGTTGAATGTTTGTCGATGTTTATTGTAAAATAGATGGAGTAAAAGACTAAACAAAAAATGAGAACTGTTTTAAATGTCTTTAAGTATTCCTGTGTAGCGCTTTCTGGTATAAGCCAAGCCTTCCGGTATTGCAGATCCGGGCCGAGGTCAAAGACTGTATCTGCTGGCACTTCTTCTCCCCAATCATGCGGTACCTACTCCAACTTATAGGGTGGCGCGCCCCCTGCCTTTTTAGAAGGTGTACTACCAGAATGCAATAGAAAAGAAAACTAAGTAAATTATGGAACCAAAAAACAAACTCAAATGCGGCTCCTACACACCGGCCCCTAATTGGTCTCTATAGAACCAATTATTTAAAATAAATACAAAAAAGGAGCCAGAAATAAACAATCTCTTAATGTTTTTAGAAAAATATGTATTTATACATTACATCCCTTATTGGTGATCTTTAGGAGGCACCGGACACTCTTCAGTCTCCAGAATTCGGCATAGCTTGGTAATGGGTCTATCAAGGATTGAAGTCTGTGTCTGGAGCTTCACGGATCGGACCAGCCCCTTTTGATCAGGCTTAGTCTCTAGAACTCTTCCTAGTGGCCATGATCCTCTAGGAGCAGTGGGGTCAACCACTAGAACAAGATCTCCAACATTCAGGTTCTTCTTCACTACAGTCCATTTTTGCCTTTCCTGGAGTAGAAGAAGATATTCTTTGGTCCATCTATGCCAGAAGAGATCCGCCATATACTGGACCTGTTTCCAGCGGCGTCTAGCATAAAGGTCTGATTTCAGGAAAATTCCTGGAGGCATAATGGGCTGGGTTTTCAGCAGGAGGATGTGGTTTGGGGTCAGTGGTTCCAGGTCATATGGGTCTGAGGACACTGTGGAGAGAGGACGGTTGTTTAAAATAGCCTCTACCTCACAGAATAGAGTTTGAAGACCCTCATCATCGATGGACTGTTGATGGAGTGTGGAGTTCAGCACGTAACGAACAGATCTTATAAGCCTTTCCCAGACTCCGCCATGGTGCGATGCTGCTGGTGGGTTGAAACTCCACTCGATTCCATAAGGAAGCAGGGCATCCTGGATCTTCAACTTATCCAGTGCTATCAGAGCTTTCTTGAGTTCCACCTGAGCACCCACCAGGTTCGTTCCATTGTCAGATCTGATGTGCTTAACCTGCCCCCTTCTGCAAACAAATCTCCTCAAAGCGTGAATGCATGAGTCAGTGTCTAATGAGAAAGCTACTTCCAAATGAATAGCTCTGCTGGACATACATGTAAACAGAACTCCATACCTTTTGATGGTGCTTCTTCCTCGCCTCACTTCAATCGGGCCAAAATAGTCCAATCCGACATTGGTAAAGGGAGGGAGGTCAGGTAGGATTCGTTCTAGCGGTAAATCTGCCATTTTCTGCTCACCTGCTTTGCCCCTCACACGTCGACACATGACACATTTTGAGAGCACCTTTCTTGCTAAGGAGTTGGCCTTACTAATCCAATATTTCTTACGAAGCTCTGAGAGCATGTGGTTCCTACCACTGTGACCACAGCGTTCATGAATGTGTCTTAAAAGAAGAATTGAAATGTGTGCATCTTTGGGCAAGATACAGGGATGTTTAGTTTCATCAGGCATGGCTGATTTATGCATCCGGCCACCTACTCTTAAGATGCCTTCATCTAGCACAGGATCAAGCCTACAGATCCTGCTGCTCCTTTTCACTTTAGGTGGGGTGGCTTGTAGTGTTGTTATTTCAACTGGGAATGCTTGCCTCTGAACATAAGAGATAACTGACCTTTCTGCCTGTAAGAGATCTTCCACTGAGAGGAGCTGTCCACCGGGTTTGGACCTGAGAACCTCAAGTTCTGGGCTCACCTTTTGGCTGTGGGAGCGGGTAATAACTTGATACGATGGAAAGTCCTTTTGTTTTTTGATTCTCAGTATCAAGGCCTTTTTTAGTTTGATGTACCATGCCACTGCTTTAAGTAGCCTAATCCAATTTGAAAAGTATGAAATAAGCTGGTCTGTGGGTGTTTCAGTGTTCACCACTGTTGTAAAAACAGTAGTGTTTCTCCTGACCTCTGGATCATCCTGTAACACTGAGCCCAATGCCTCCACCTCTAACCAACTTTCCTCAGGTTTCCATAGGAACTCTGGGCCATGCATCCACCTCCTTTGCTCCATAAATTTGACTGCACTCAATCCTCTTGAGGAATCATCAGCTGGATTGTCTTTACTTCTTGCGTATCTCCATTGAGACAGCTCTGAGTTATCCCGAATCAGCGAGACCCTGTTTGCTACATACGTTTTAAATCTTGCAGTGTCACTTCTAATGTACTTAAGTACGGTTTGGTTGTCGGTCCAGAAAACGGAGGGCTTTAATGTTAGATGTAGTTCTCTCCTTAGCATTTTGTCCACCTTTACCAACAATGCTGCAGCGGCTAGCTCCAGACGTGGTATTGTGATGTTCTTTAAAGGAAGGACTCTGGACTTTCCCATGAGAAAAGTGACATGTATAATGTCCTGTTCATTAGCGTGTCTTATGTAGCTCACTGAGCCATAACCATTCTCACTGGCATCAGAAAAGTGGTGTAGTTCTGCACACTTTGTTGTTCCATAGTCCTTTGGTTTCAAACAACGTGCAACACTGAAGCCTTTTATTCTTTCTAAACTGTTTGTCCATCCTTCCCACCGGTCTACTAAAGCTTGGGGCAAAGGTTCGTCCCATCCAAAACCTCTCTGACAGAGCTCCTGTAGCAATTGCTTGGCTGGGAGAATGAGAGGAGCAAGAAAACCGAGGGGATCAAAAATGGAACTTACAACAGAAAGTATGCCTCTGCGGGTATGTGGCTTCTGGTTTAAATTGATGTTAAACTGGAAATGGTCAGAGTCCACACACCACTGCAATCCCAGGGCTCTTTCTATTGGTAGGCTGTCTTTGTCAAGATCCAGTGTTTTAATTTCTTTTGCCCATTTTTCTTTTGGAATGGATGCTAGAACTGCCCGATTATTGCTAACCCATTGAGTCAGCTGGAATCCACCTTTGTAACATAGTGCGATGAGGTCTTTTACTAGCTGGATGGCTTCAGACTCTTCAGCCACGGACTTAACACAATCGTCCACATAAAAGTTGTGCCGGATTGTTTCAGCTACGTGAAGGGGAAAACAGCTTTCATTGTCATCAGCAGTTTTTTGTAATGCAAAACTTGCACAACTTGGGGAGGACACTGCACCAAATATGTGCACAAGCATACGGTATTCCTTTGGGGTTTGAAGGGTGTCACCCTGTGGCCACCACAGGAAGCGCAAGTAGTCCACACCTGATTTCTCTACTCCCACCTGATGGAACATTGACTTAACGTCAGCCAGAATTCCAATAGGTTCTTTGCGGAATCTCCAAATGACTCCAACAAGGGAATTGGTCAGATCAGGACCCTGTAGTAGCTCTGTGTTGAGGGATACACCTTTATAAGTAGCTGCACAATCAAACACCACTCTAAGTTTCCTTTTTTTGGGGTGGTATACTCCGTGGTGTGGTATATACCACACCTTTCCAGGTACCTGCGTGAGTTCTTCCTCTGGGACCTCCTCTGCATAATGATTTTCAAAGATGTCATGGATAAAAGTAACATATTCTTGTTTGTATTGTCCATCCTTTTTCATTTTCCTTTTTAGAGTTTGGAGGCGCTGTTCTGCTACTTGGCGATTGTTAGGCATACTGACATCAGTTTTCCTAAAGGGCAACTTCAGATAGTAATGTCCATCTTGTAAGAACGCCTCATTGGCTATCTCTAAAAACCTTCTGTCCTCAATTGACATTTCGGTCTTCTCCTCAGATGCTACCTCACTGAAATCCTGATTATACTGTGTGATCAGAAGCTGTTCTAGACTTGCAACCGATATCCTATTCACACTCACACTCTCTGCACTGCCATCAGCACTTCTCAGTGGCCCGTTTACAACCCATCCCAATAAGGTTCTAACTGCGTAGGGGCCCCCACCTTGACTATTAACAACCTCCCACGGTTCTATACACTTTGGAGCATTTGTGCCAATCAACAGCTCCACCTTTGAATTAATGTTGGGAAGTTTGACTCGACTTAGATACTTCCATTGTGCTAAGTCTTTCTGCTTTGGAATGCTGTTTTTGGTAACTGGCATTTCTTTTTGAGTGAAGAGATCAGGAAGAGGTAAGAAGTTATTGCTGTCCAGTGCTGCAACTTCAATTTCAGATACAACATGAGTTGGAACAGTTTTTTCTTGATTCATTGTGCGTAGAAGAATTTGAGTTTTTCTACCCTTCAGATTGAGCCGAAACATAAGATCCTCTGAGCAGAAGGTGGCGGAGGATCCAGGATCCAGGAGAGCATACACTTGTAAGACTTGGCTGCCCTTTGCTGCCTTAACCTGAACTGGGACAATGGACAGCACACTCTCTTTGGCTCCGGCCCCTATATGACCGCATAACCCTGCTGATGCACTGCCTGTAACATCGGCGGATCTTTCTGCCTTTTTGATGATACTATCTTTGGCCTCAATATGTAGGACACTAGGGTGAGCTTGCTTACATACTTGACAGCTGAGACGGCTTTTGCAGTCTTTGCTAATGTGGCCTTTGGAGAGACATCCAAAGCATATGCCTTTGGTCTTTATAAAACTGAGCTTGTCTCTATGTGTTATCTTTAAAAAATCTTCACACAAGTCCAATCTGTGTCTTGAGCTACATAAGGGGCAAGAAAGATCAAACTTCTTCTGCTTTTGGGCAATAGCTATACTAGTGGCAAAAGTACTGCCAGATGACTTCGAGGCCTGTGATTTGACTGGGGATCTAGCCTTTCCTCTACTGGCCGACTGATCTTGAAGATCACCAAATATTGGATCAGCTGCTATGCGAGCTTGTCGTTCAATAAAGCAGACTAAATCTAAAATTCTTACCCTACCTCTTCGTTGTTCCTGTAGCTCATAGGCCTTGTTACGCCATCTTTCCCGAAGCTTGTATGGTAGCTTGAGCACAATGCTTCTCATATTGGATACTGTATCCAGCTCCTCCATATATTCCATTTCCTCCATAGCATTGCAGCAGCTCCTAAGAAACATAGCATAATCCTGTAGTGACTTAAAATCCTCAGATTTGATTTGGAACCAGGATAGGGCTTTTTCCAAGTAAGCACAAGAGATCTTGTATTCCTTTCCAAAATTTTCCTTTAGCAACTCCTTTGCTCTCTGGTAGCCTCTATCTTGTGACAAGTACTCACAGCTCTTGACAAGCCTTTGTGCCGAGCCTCTAGTATATTGAATAAGAAACTGCAATCTATCCTTATTGTTATTAGTTTTGCTTTCAACCATATTTTCAAAGGAGTGAATGAATGACTTGTATTCAAGAACTTGTCCATCAAAGAGTGGAATGCTACCTTGCGGTAGTGTAGAGAGAAGTTGCTGTTTCATAAGAATCCTTGTTAATTCATTCTGCTTTTCCAGAATTTTGATCATATGGCTTTCCTGTGCTGAATTGGGTATAGGAATTTGCTGTTGAGGTACAGTGGACTGAATTGCTGTGGCTGACCTTGCAAATGACTGGGGAATGACAGGGGGAATACTGTACGCGGAGGTCTGTTGTAGTTGTTGCCGGCTAGCCCTGGGCTGGAAGACAGATCTGCTGTGATGCCTATCTGGGCCTAAATTAAGAAGAGGAAATTGAACCTGAACACCTGGCTTGCTTTTAACTACTGGGGAAGTCCTGTCATGTAAATAAAGAGAGCTATCAAGCCTTTCATCCAATGGTAAAGGTGTCACTGTTGATTTTGTCTTCACTTCATCTGCTTCTGCTCCTAATGAGGGCATCTGAACCGTCACATCAGAATGAGCAGGTTTATACATTCCTTGTTCAGCTTCTTTCAGATAATTAATTTTTGCAGTAGTGGCTTCAATTTCAGAATGCAACTCTAAAGATTCTCTCCTTTTTCTTAAAATATGCTCCTGCTCCTCAATTGCATGCCTTTCTTGCAGCTTTGCAGCTTTAGCCATTAAAGCTACTCTCTCTGCCTCTGCACTAATGCGCAATGATACAGACGATGTCTGTGATCTAAATGATTGTGCATCGGTATCAGTATCTTCATCTTCTATTTGGGTGACAGAAGAGGAGACTTCAACTGTGGCTTGGGAACCTGGGTTTTCTATGCCTGAAATCCAATTTTCAACGTTATCCATAAAAGCCGTTATCTGTACACATCTAGGCTGATACCATGTCTCGAGGTCTTCTTGATTTGCTTCTTCATCCAACATTTCACTATAGGAGGCATGCAAGGCTTTGAACTCTTCAAGAAATTCATAAAACTTAATCATGTTTTGTTTAACTTCATCAAGAAATTCCGGATCAGTCATTAAATCTTTCACAATGTTCATTCTCCTTGTTACATGTGACATTTTTCCTCCTCTAGATGAGCGCAATTGCGCGACAACTTCACTCATGTCTTTAACAGGAGTTATTTCTTCTTCGTTGGAATCTGCCATTATTCTCAACAAAACAAAACAAACAAAAAAAAAAATCCAAAAAATTCCAAAAATCACAGTGCTTCAAAAAAGTAGAAAACAGTTCCTATTCTTTCCAAAGATCAACATATCGTTGCATTTCATTTGTTCAAATTAGGTTATGCTTTCACCGCTCTTGATTGTGTCACAGTTCATCAACTCAAAAATCTGCAGTGAAATTCATTTCTATATCCTTCTAATAATATTCACTTTGAAAGCACATACCTCCGCTGAAGTGTTTCTTTGTTTGGCTTCCCACGCTTAGATCGACGTTTCCTTCATCTTCATATCGCGTAGTTTCAACATAAATCCGCCTTTGATGAATTCACAGGCAGTTTTTAACGAATCCACAGCAAGTCTTTGACGAAATATAGTGGCAAAAACAACGTTGGATTTTTCCTGTAACCCCCTGTTACTGTTTTCGACCACCGGGAGAGTGCAAGTGCAGGGTCAGACTCACAGCCCGAATCCAAGAAATTCCAAGAGTGTTTGTAGTTGAATGTTTGTCGATGTTTATTGTAAAATAGATGGAGTAAAAGACTAAACAAAAAATGAGAACTGTTTAAATGTCTTTAAGTATTCCTGTGTAGCGCTTTCTGGTATAAGCCAAGCCTTCCGGTATTGCAGATCCGGGCCGAGGTCAAAGACTGTATCTGCTGGCACTTCTTCTCCCCAATCATGCGGTACCTGCTCCAACTTATAGGGTGGCGCGCCCCCTGCCTTTTTAGAAGGTGTACTACCAGAATGCAATAGAAAAGAAAACTAAGTAAATTATGGAACCAAAAAACAAACTCAAATGCGGCTCCTACAGATGGTGTATACTTTATTGTTTGAATAGAGGTGATATATACAATATAATTGTGCAAACATTTTTCATTTACATTTTTTAAACAAAAATTATATTTAATTACAAAGTTTTTGATGACTTTGACAGAATATAGAAAAAATATAAAAAGTGCACAGAAGGGGTCTTATTCATGAAACAGGAGCAGAACAAAATTTTGTGTAAATCATTTTTAAAGTCATTCTAACATAAGTTTTTGGATTCATTAATTAAGTAATTTTCTTCAAAATAAGATAATAGTAACAAGTAGGCTTACTGTTGTGGGTATTCTAATTCACAGCAACCAATGCGTCTCCGGAATAACACACAGTGCCTCCAAAGGGTTATCAAGCGCCACCAGCTAGTCTTTTTCAGAAGAGCAGCTATTATTATTTTAGCTGGCTAAAAATTAGGGCTGTCAGATGATTAATCGTAATTAATCGCATCCAGAATAAAGGTTTGTGTTAACATAATATATATCTGTGTACTGTGCATATTAATTTTGTATGTATAAGTACAAAACTTACTTGTATTTGTATTTACAAATATTTCATTAACGAGGCCCAATAGTTGGAAATTACTTCAATAGTTAGTAGTATAGAATAGTTGATAAAATAGGAAAATAACATTTCTGCAAACTCTAGTCAAAATGTGATTACACTGAAGATGATAAAATATAAAAAGTTAGATTTTTTAGTTAACATAATTCTCAAAGTTCCCTTTTTTTCCCACAGTTTTGATACATTTATTATTTTTCTAAATAACATGTGTTTTTTTCTAAAATGTGTTCAAAAACATTTGATTGTGTATGTTGTCGTGTTGTTTTGATGAATGTGTTGTTGTGAATAAAAGTGTCTAACATATTCCTAAACGTAAATATACAAGAATAGTGTTTCTCCGGTCTGCTATGAATATAACAGATTGGCAAGGCATGGCAAGTTTATTTGTATAGCACGTTTCATACACACAGGGGCAATTCAAAGTGCTTTACATAAAATGATTGACAGAGAGAAATAAGACACATCATTGAAATGCAAATGATTTAAGATCACAAATACAACTTTAGATTTTAAGAAACAATCAAACAGCAATACAATTTATAAAAAATGTGAGTGTAAGTATAAAAAGAATAATAAATTAGAAATAGAAGTGCAGTTTATGTGAACCAGCACAGTGCTCGGGTTGTAAATGCACAGCTAAACAAGTGTGTTTTTAATCTGGATTTAAAAGTAGCTACTGTTGATGAACATCTGATGTCTTCTGGAAGCAGACTCCAGCTACGGTTGGCGAAATGGCTAAACGCTGACTCGCCCTGTTTTGAGTGAACCCTTGTTATCTCAAACTGACTTGATCCTGATGATCTGAGAAGTCTGTTTGGTTTATATTCAAAAAAAATATCTGAAATGTATATAGGTCATAGACCATTGAGTGATTTATAGACAATTAATAATACTTTGAAGTTGATTCTAAAAGTTACTGGTAACCAGTGTAATGACCTAAAGATTGGAGTGATATGCTCAGATTTATTGATTCTGGTCAGAATCCTGGCAGCATCGTTCCGTTTAAGCTGCAGCTGTCTGATGTTTTTTTTGGAATGCCCTGTAAGGAGTCCATTACAGTAAACCAATGAAAGCATGGACTAGTTTCTCTAAATCTTGGTTTGAGACGAAAACATCCAATTCTGGCTATGTTTCTGAGATGGTTGTACGCTGGTTTGCTTATTGCTTTGACATGACTGCTGAAACTAAGGTCAGACTCTAAAATGACACCAAGATTTTTTGCCTTACTTTGTGTCTTTAGACCTCTTAAGTCAAGGTATGTGTTTACCTTGTTAGTGTCATCCTTGTTACCAAAAACAATGACTTCAGTTTTGTTTTTATTGAACTGAGGAAGTTTTAACAAATCCAGCTGTTTATTTCCTCAATGCACTGGCAAAGAGATTCAATGAGTAGTCATTGGGTGAGAGGGCTAGATAGATCTTGACAGAGTTACTCATTTCTGATGTACTGAAGATAGACTGACCTGACTGCTGCATGGAGCTTTGATGATTTCCATTCTGATATTGTAATGTTTTTGGGAGTTAATTTGGATGTCACTCCTGTCAGTACAGTACATAACTGATGAAACTACATTTGATAAATTGTGTTTTGTTTAGAATGTTTACGTGGACTTTGTATACACTGTAGTAATACATACTAGTATAGTGTCTAAGTCAAATTTAAGAATGATTGTGCCTCTCCTTGTGAGTTCACGTTTAGGAATTTACCCTGACAGAGAGCCGCAATGCAATTTTCCTTTTAATAGCAATGTCTGTCTATTGATTACTCTAAGCCCCAAATTTCGAAGAATAACAGGGTGTGACTACAGGGGGTTTTCCCGCCATATTTGCATGACATCCTGTAACAATGGCCTCCAGCTTACGCATCCTCAGAAGACTATAGTACGATGTTCACAGACGTGTATGCGTTGCGAAAAGCATCATGTGTTGTGTGTAAAAATAGTCACCGTAGGACGACATCCTCAGAGAGGATTTTGTGTCAACACAAATACAACATAATTCAGATTGCAATCACGTTTCAGGGCAAAGTTAAAATGGCAATGGGGTCACAATGTCTACTACACTATTGCTTGCCTTACAAATAGACCTTTCCTCATTAACAAATGCCTCCTTTCTAAGTGTATCTCCTTTAGGGGTTGGTTAATTAGCATACGGCTTCTCTTTAGACACAAGGAGTGGTATAAGAAGTAACTTATATTCCAAGCTAAAAAAGCTCAATGAAGTGAAGTTTATGGGGCAAAGTAAATAAACTGCAGTTGTTTGCCGACATGAAAAGTGTACTCCCTTCTTTCTTCTCAAAAAACCTACTGTAGATGCCAAGTCAAGCTCTTCTGAAGCTGACCATTGCTGTTAGGACACTGCTGCTCTCTCCAGATGTTATCAGCCACAGATGTAATATACATACTGTCGATACCAAGGTGCATATCACTGCTGTCCTTCTGAAACCTTCTATCTTCATATTTTTTGAGTATTATTTTTTTGCCCTTTATCATTATTATTAGTCATCCTTTATGTTTGTCCCTGGGTTTTGCAAATATCAAACCAATAAAAATTATCAGAAAGTGCTTGTCTTAAACTTTGACAAAACATTATGTAATCTTTAAAAAAATATGTGTTTTTTCCATTTCCTGAAAAACATCAAATCAAGTTCAAGTGGCTTGTATTGTCATTTCAACAATATACTGTGCAGCACACAGTGAAACAAAACAACGTTCTCCAGGACCAAGATGCTACACAATCTTAAGACATAAACACACACAGAGACTACATAAAGAGCAAATGTGCAAGTCTGTTCAAGTACAACATTTAGTGCAAAAAAACCCCAAACAAACAGACATTTAGTGCAAAATATGTGACACAAGTAAACCACAGTACACACCGTTCAACATAAGAGTGCAAACAGTAGTGAAACATTGTCCATGTAATCAAACTACTGTGGATGTAAACGTCACTAGCAGCAGTGTTTTTTGCAAAAATATGCAAGTAGGGCAGTTAGTGGTGCAAATGTTTAAAAAGGATGTTACAGTGTATTTGTGTTAGTCCTGAGTCTTTTTATTTAGGAGTCGAATGGCTTGTGGAAATAAGGTGTTGCACAGTCTGTAGGTGAGGGCACGAATGCTCCGTTACCTCTTACCAGAAGGCAGAAGGGTGAAAAGTCTGTGAGAGGGGTGAGTGGGGTCAGCTACGATCCCGGTAGCTTTATAGATGAAGCATGTGGTGTATCTGTCCATGATTTAGGGTAGAGAGACCCGAATGATCTTCTCTGCCGACACTGTTACTGTCTGTTGTAGGGGCTTGAGGTGCGGCACAGTCCCCAAACCACACAGTGATGCAGCTGCTCAAGATGCTCTTAATAGTCCCTCTGTAGAACGTGGTCAGGATGGGGGGAGGGAGGTGCTTTTCTCAACCTTCGTAGTGTTGGAACAGCAGAGGACTGAGCATGTAGCCCTGTAGGGCTCCGGTGCTCAGTGTGGTGGTGCTGGAGATGATGTTTCCGATCCTGCCTGACTGAGGTCTCTCGGTCAGGAAGTCCAGGATCCAGTTACAGAGGGAGTTGTTGAGGCCCAAGAGGTTCAGCTTCCCAATCGGGTGCTAAGGGATGAGAGTGTTGAATGCTGAACTGAAATCTATAAACAACATGAAAGTGGTTTTATTGTCCAGATGAGTGAGGGCCGGATGGAGTGTGGTGGAGATTCCGTTTTCTGTTAAGCATTTTGGGCAATACGGGAACTGCAGCGGGTCCAGTTGGGGGGGTGGCATGGTCTTGATGTGCCTCATGACAAGCCTCTCGAAGCACTTCATCATGATGGGTGTTAGTGTAACGGGGTAGTATTCATTGAGACAGGACACAGCAGAACTCTTCGGTGGTGGCCATAAAGCGTACATAATGGTTGTTCCCAAACCTTTGTATTGGACATACGAAGGTTCAGAAGGACATCGACAAAATATACTTTCTATGGGTAGGTCAGTCGTCTCGTCTGCCATATTGGAACAGTCATAATAAAATATAAAAAGCCAGTGATATGAGGTTAATAAAAAACACAAACTAACACATTCTCACCTGTAAAGTGGAATTTCTTCAGGAATTTTAATATTTCATTTTTTTAGATGCTGCGTGGTGTTGTTGTATCTTGAAAAACCAACATTCGTGGTAAAACAGTTTTAAATTCCTGTATGAACAGGCTGGAGAAACGATTTGGGCACTTGAGCTGTCAGCATAACAGATTTTCAGGAGTACTGGGGTAGTGAATAAAGTACAGAATTACTACGTCATACGTCCAACTCATTCTTCACAAGTTGACCATGTTAAGCATGAGAAGCCAGCATCTTTAACCGTGAAAAGAAGTCAGAATGCATGACATACCCTGTTACCCGATCTTGAAGGTATTGTGTAGACATACTCAAATGTTCAGATTCACTAAAGTAGCCCACTCTGATGAACTATATGTGAACTATGCCAGGATGAAATTAATTAATCTCAGGAAGGAAGTGTGCACCAAGTGCAATTCTAGAAAAATGTTAGCTCTGTATTTTTGGTGCAAGAAACCTTGACTAATACTTCCAAGTAGACTCCAGGGAAATATGCGTATAATATTAGCCATTAAACACATGGTCATTATATCAAAATGATGTCTATTAAAGATTCCTTCCTTTGTACAAAACAAAGAACGCTTTTCTCTCTCGATGAGTCATACTGTATGATAGCTGAAAGACTGCATCGGTTTCATCACGAGAATTAATTTGCTTATTGTTCCAGCTCAATCTCTTTCACTTGTGTTATGATGAGTCATCTCGTGGCAAACAGAGCCAAGCATGTCTGTATCTAAATAAATGTGTAAGAGCCGGCAGAACAGGATAAATATATGTCCACATTTATTTGCTTCTTGCAATTGGGTCACACATGCTAGCAAAACATGTTTGCTGTAGAGGGTCGTGGGCCTGGACAGAAACACCTCAAAATGTATTTTAAATAAAAAAACCAAATACCTCACTTTTTAGTATCAAAATAAACTACAAAATACAGCGGCCACACTATGTATTAAAATAAACTACTTAATTTTTGTATTTTAAAAATACAACAAAATACTTTTACAAGG